>NW_019394206.1:0-89388 GCF_000648675.2 Cimex lectularius
AATTATTTTGATTAAAGAACATTGCTTTAAAGTAACTAGTTTCTTTTTTTTTGTTTAATACCAAAATCCTGCATTATTTTCCGGACAACCCAATATGTTAGTGCTTCGGGGCTGAAATGACCAAGCTGTCGGATGCCCATATGAAAAAATAAATTAAATAAAAAACATATCGAGTAATCATTGAGAGTATGAATGTTTCTGTTTGGTCGATATTATCGTGATGTTTCTGTTCATATTGTTACTGATTGTACTCTTGCTCCATGATGAACAATGTAATGCTCTCAGTATACATCGCCATTTTATATCAAGCCTAGAGATAGGGTTTATGAAAACGTTGAACACAGTTGGACCCAAAACAGATCCTTGTAGAACCCCAGCGTCATTTACTTGGCCCAAGTATCGTAAGAATTTCCAATTTTTATAAGCAAGGAGATGACACACGTTTTATGTAATAATATTGCTTCAGTAAACTACTGGTTATAAAAAAGCTAATTGATCAGCACCATACTTTTACAATTGTTCAATGCGGATGGTGCCATGTGCTTCATTAGTGACTTGCTGGCTTTATCAGTCCATGAAATGAAAATATTTAGGTGCTTTTCTTTTAGGTAAAAAGTTGTACATTTTGCAGCTTTTTCACCTCAATTCTCAGATTTGACGTTGAAAAAGGCTCAAAAAGGGTACAACTGGTTGGAACCGTTCGGCGTTATTCTCTAAACATTGTTATTATTCGCATCCGGCTGTAAGGAATTTTCACGTGGCCGCTATTGCAAAGATGTTAAAATCGAATGGCGATTAAATCCAATTATACTACAGAAACCGACTAGCGGAGTAACGGTGCCTGGTGTTCCTTTTTGATTGCCCATTCCTACTTGTACGCCGGTTGACCCACCTGCTCTTTATAGATTACAACTACAGGGGCCTTTTACCCTCTTGCAATTACGTTTAAGTGCCAAATGCTATCTCGATTGTGTTACTTGTTTTATTTTTCTATATTAAAACGCGCACACAATAAAATCTTAGAAAGAGGCAGATTTTTGTCTGCCCTTATACGTTCAAAAAGGTAGGTCTTTCCAGGATTTTGTACACCATAGTAAACATGCTGTTGAAACACTTGGAGAATATGTGTTTGGGAGGTTTGGGGGTTTCAGGACTGATAATGACAGAACATATTCATAATTGTTATACGAAATTCCTATTGCCTCTCCTCGAAATGTTTTCACTCATAAAAGTTTACTTCTCTCAGAAAGCCATCAACCAATTTTGTTAATGAATGGTTAAAATCGATGAGTACATGTATAGCTTTTGAACTTCTAATTAACCGTTTTTAAATTCAAAACTTATTTGACTGAAAATCAACTCTGATTAATGACAAATTCATTCTTTCTAACTTTAAATTAACCTTGTTGAGTTCAAATTAACCCTTTTTAACTTCATATTATTCTATTTTATTTTCGAATTAACCATTTTTTTAGTTCATATTAATTTCTTTAAAGTTTAAATGCGCCTTTTTAACTTTCAAATTTATCTATTTTAATTTCAAATAAACCCTTGTTTTAAGCGTGAAAACATTGGTATGGAATATAACAAAGCAAAGAAAACTTCCTGTTTAGTTGAGTTTTCTTTTTTAAACGAAGAAGTCCAATGGATTGAGATCAGGGGGCTTCGGTGGCCGTGCAAAGGTACCATCTCGCCCTATCCACACAAGGAACCGTTTAGACTTCTTCGTTTGGGGTTTTCTCAAACAAAAAGCCTACAAGGTACAGGTAAACAACGAAGACGAGTTAAAGAGAAAAATAATCGCTGCAGCACAAAAACTTAGGGAGAAATTAAATCTCTCATTACTCTGGGAGCTGAACGGAAACCTGTTCAAGTTCATCAGCTGTTCATCAGCTCCATGAAGTTCGAGGTGTACAAATTTCTGAACGCACTGCTCGAAGAAGATTAAATCAATACGGAATGATGGCTTTTCGCCCTGTAAGAGGACCAAAATTTACCAGAACACACGGAGTTGCACGACTCCCATTTGCTCGAGAACGCATTGGTCTTTAGACGATCAGTCTGCTGTACTTTTTACAGATGAGTGTAGATTTGCTATACGATCTCCAGATGGGCGTGAAAGAGTGGACAAGGCAAAATGAAAGGTACACTCACATAATACAAACGTACCTTCAACGGACTAACATCAGGGTCTTAGCCTGGCCATCACGTTCTCCAGACTTGAACCCCATCGAACATTTATGGCATAACCTCAAAAGAAGAATAAGAGCATGTCCATCACTTCCTGATACACTCCACGATCTTGAAAGCACTCTTCGTGAAGAATGGGTTAACCTCCAGCAAAGAGACATTTCCTGACTGGTAAAAAGTATGCCGATGTATCTTCGAAATATAATTAAGGCAAGAGGAGGAAATACGCGATTTTGAAATGTTAATAAAAAATCAAAAACAAAATTAAAACAAATCTTATCGGTTTACATATTTAATAATATAATATTTTACATTTTTCATTTTCCTTAGCAATTTATATATATACATGAATTTTTTAGACAAAGACTCAATTATTAAACGTTAAAAACCGTGAAACATTGATTAATATATGAAAAGTATATATATTAATTAATTTTTTGCCTGTCAGTGTATATAAAAGGAAGGTATGAATGTAAATAAAACATAAAACGTTTTTAAAATAAAAATTTTCTTAATACATATTTGTTTAGTGGTCATAATTGACGATATTAATTATTCTTTTTATATGAGGTTTTTTTGGTGAGATGAAAAATTAGTGTCACGAGGGGGATTCAAACCTTCGGCTCATACGGCGAGCCGCTGCTCTGACCACTTGAACTAACGTGACTTCGATACCCTCGGACACGAAATATAATTAGGCAAAAAGAACAATTAATTAGAATAATTAATATGGACAATTATGACCAATAAATAAATATGGATTAATTTAATTAAAAAAATGAAGTATTGTAATTACTTCGCTAATAGCTCCCCGTGACCATTTCATAAGTCGCTGAGAATCGAATCCTGATTAGGCGACATTTGAAAATATGGCAAAAAGAGGGAAAATTCGAAGGTTGTAGAGCGAGATGAGGAGTTGGTGTCCGAGTGGATCGAAGTCACGATAACTCAAGTGGTTAGAGCAGCGCCGAAGGTCGTGGGTTCGAATCCCGCACGTCAAACTAATTTTTCATCTCAACCAAAAACCTTAGATAAAAAGAATAATTACTTGCATCAAATTTGATATTACTTCGTAAATCTCAGCAATTTAAATCATTGCTAACCAATAACAATGGACCTAATGAAGTTGGGATGGTTCAGATTGCTTTTGATAATAATTAACAATTTATATTGTAAATATAGAAATTAATTAAATGGAGTTTATTGAGTCTTTTGTGAAATGAAAACTAACTAAGGACGGCCAATAATGCAAATTGATTAAGCTCATTTTCATAATCTGTTGTCCTACGAATTATTACATTTCAAAATTTATTAAACAGAGAGATAAATGCTCGGCCTGTTGTTCTATTATTGGATCCGAACCGTTCAGTCATACTTAATGGACCGTGTGACCACTTTGATACGGTGCATACATTAATCATCAACGA
This sequence comes from Cimex lectularius, assembly GCF_000648675.2. Lineage (NCBI taxonomy): Eukaryota > Metazoa > Arthropoda > Insecta > Hemiptera > Cimicidae > Cimex > Cimex lectularius. Next base: position 3,618 of record NW_019394206.1, read on the forward strand.
CGACGTTATATTTTCTTATCTTGAAACTTAACAACCTAGGGGTGATACGGGGATTGTGTGGGAAGTAAACTTTGCGTAGAGAAAATTTCATTCTGTAGCAACTGACGATACAATCCCGGGTTTAACAGCCCACACTGTCGTAACAAATCGGGTGGTCATCCACACCGTCCGCGTGATGCGTTGGACAGGAGGATGGGGTCGTGCGGTGACGTGCAACNGCCAGGTGCGGACGTTAAAGATCCTCTTGTCTTGTTGACGATGAGTAACCGGGAACCTCAATGTCGTAACAAATCGATTGTGACATTTACAAGAGAAGGTTATTAATGTCGCTCATCCACCTATCGATTGATGGTTGATAAGAATAACCAAAGATTTTGTTATTTTACTTCTTAACAAAAAAACAAACAAAAAAACAAATAGGATATAAGATGAAAGTGAACGACCTGATGGTGTAATGTTAAACAAAACTGACAGAACTAACTCATTTGTAGAAATGATAAATGATGGAGTGAGTGTGGTGTTCAATCCTTTTTAAAAAGATAGTTCCTACTCATAGTAAGTTGTTTACCAACAATTCGGATTTCGAGCCATTTAGCTCATCATCAGGTTGAAGGACTTTTACAACGACATCTCTCGACATAAATTGCCAAAGTGAACCCGCTGATACCTCCGCCAACGCGACGTTCCAATTAGCAGCTGATTTTTTTAATGACGCTCAATTTGAACGTGCGAAACCGGAAATTATAACACAAATAAATATTATACTAGTAAATANTTAAGGTTTTTAGTTGAGATAAAAAAGTCAATGGCACGAGCGGGATTCGAACCCACGATCTTCGGCTAGATATGCCGCTGCTCTACCACTTGAGCTGTATTGACCTCGATCCACTCGGACACCATCTTCCTATCTCAAACCGACCTTTTGAATTTTCCCTCCTTTTTGCCATTTTTCAAACCCCGCTCGTGCCATTGACTTTTTTATCTCAACTAAAAACCTTAATTAATTGTAATATATTAATTGTTCAAGCGGACCACGAAATTAGTGCATTTAATGGTTATTTTAACGCTGATGTCAAATTAAAATAAGTTAATTTGTCGGAAATTTTTTTATATTTACATGCTTATATTTCAAACCATTTTCTAAGTTTTCAATTATTTAAAGAAAGGTTTAATTTAAAATTAAAAAATGTAAATTTGAACTTAAAAAGGGGTAATTTTGTGCATTTAGAGCGAAATGGGTTGATGTCAAAATGAAATAAGTTAATTTGACTAGAATTGATTTACTTTAAATGCTTACATTTCATACCATCTCCTAAGTTGTTTAGTCTCTAAGAAATGGTTAATTTGAAGTTAAAAGTGGTTAATTTAATATTAAGAAAGAATCATTTTACTTATAAAAGGTTAGGCTGAATTTAAATGATTTAAAAATATAAAATAAAATTAATTTCAAGTTAAAACGGAGTAACTGTAAATTAAAATAAGTTAATTTGACGAGAATTTCTCTACTTCACATATTTCATACAATCTCCTACGTTTTTTAATCTTTAAACAAATCGTTAATTTGAAGTTAAAAATGGTTATTTAAAAATAAGAAATGGGTTAATTTTAATTGAAAAAGGTTCATTGGAAGTTAAAAAAGATTAGTTTGATGTTAAGATGAGTTAATTTGAAATTAAAACTGTTTAATTTAAAAACAGAGTAATTTCAAATTGAAAATAGTTAATTTGACGATAAAAGGTTTGGACCACTGGATTTAAAATTCGGATCTTTCAAACCAAGTGAAATTAAAAAGTTTAATTTATTGTTATAAAGTTTTAATTTAATGCAAAAAAGGATCAATTTAAATTTATAATTAGGTAATTTGACGAGTAATTTCTACTTTTTTTCTAACTTCTACTTCTTAATTATTTCATACCATCATTTTTCTTTAATGCTTCAAAAAATATCTTCAAAGCTTTTCTTGAGTATGTCTTTGAGAATTTCAGTCTTCTTCCCACATCTCGAAATGTGAAGTCTTCGAATCGAGTTAGGCTGTCAGTAGTTGAATTCCCACTGTGTAAGCTTCCAACCTCAAAGAAAAATAACCAAATCGGCTCAATGTTCAACCTTCAAACCGGTTTGAAACAAGGGTTTTCGAGGCAAGTAATATATTGCGCTTGTTATCGGGGAAATCTGGGGTGAAATGGCTCATTTAATGTACCGTGACTCAACTTCGCATAAGAGGCTAGAAAGCCTTTCTAACCACATCCACAATGATGTTCCTCAACCTTCTATAACAAAATTTAAGCGTATTGTTTATAAATTTTTTTACCAATTTATCAACAAAAAGATTAACAGCTTTACCAGGTGTCAACTTACTAGTGAGCAACTTTTATTTGTTTCATAAGATCAAATGAACTTGATGCATCTTCAAAAATTTTTTATTGAGCTCAGTCGTCGGCTAAGCCAATAAAACATCCCCCAATAATCCATGATTTTGCAATTTTCTGTAATACGAAACGTAAATTATCAACCACCCTCACCCCCTTAAGATTTTTTTGTTCCATTGTGTAAAGTGATGAAAGGGGAGGACACTTACCTGGGCGGCATGAATCCTAAGATTCCTCTATGAATCACCTACAATGAATAACGAGATAGGTGGACCACAAGGGAACTACGCCCTCCTGGGAGAGCCTATAAAAGGAAGGATCCCCCTGTAAACCGACGTCATATATTACACAAGACAGAATACCGACATTGATTGAAACTGATACTGGTTCGGAATCTTTCCAGGCTGTCTAATCTCTTTCTTTCCCTCTTGCATTACCCGAGTGAGTGGAGGACAAATTAATTGCACTAATATACCCAGAATTTAATAGGAAGGTACGAAATTGATGTTTTAAGAGGTTTGATAGTATGTGTATGAGGGTAGTAGTATGTGCGTGTGTTTTGTAATCTTCCAACTATAACTCTCTCTAAATGTTACTCTCAGGAAAACCGAGAATTTTAAGTGCTGTCAGCAGTGAAAAATATTTTTTTATCAATATTATGAACTTCGCATTTGGGTTTCTATTTTCTACAATATTCTTTTGTGCTTCCAAACACGAGTCTCCTTTGGCGATAAATTTTTGGGCGTCTTATCGGACCAAGGGCGGACCTACCCCTATTCGCCCATTACTCTACCCCTATTCGTTCTTAATTTATTATCAATTCCTAAAGCGTACACTAAATTAAACAATCATTATCGAAAAACCAAGACCTTACATACAAAGAATAATTAATTGAAAGAAGTAATTTGGTCAATCGACCACTAAATAAATTCATTGGATTATCGAAAAACTTGGTATGCTTGAAACATTACGTTACAAATTGATATATCGCACTGATTTCCGTAAATATTTTCGATTAATTTAATTAAAATTAGTAAGTTGGTATTGAATATTAAAATATCGTAGTTCCAAGTATGCTGACCAGAAACAGCAACAGCCCCTTTTAAAGTAAGTTTAAGTAAAAAAATAAATTAGAAATATTTTACAAAGTCCAATACAAATTAAAGTAATAATAATATTACGACTGGTAGGACTGTCCTCAATCTATGACCATCAAAAGAAAGAAGGAAATTTAGTAGTAAAATAGAAAAAAATGCTCACAACCTCCTTCCTATTAAAATTGTATACTTACGACTTTGTTACTATATTCGTATAATTTAACATGCTTTATTCAACTCATTTTTGTTGAGGTAAACTAAAAATTAAGAGCAGGGAGGAAGTTCTGTCCTAAATCCCTCGACTCAGGTGGATTCCCAAGATGCTAATTCGTTACGTGAAGATTAAGAATGGTGGATGTCTAACATAGTACAACGGCCTCTACGTTAATCGGAATTCATCGAGAATGTTAAGCAGACTGACTTCCTAATTTTTTTTAAAGATTTTAAAAAATTGTTTTACTTTTTTAAAATCTGTGGTTGTGCAGACAGACATGAGGTTTTTAAAGTTCATTTGTTAAAGTAGATTTTCATTTTTTATTTTAGGAAAACAACCAGGTTCATATAAACTCACCAATTAAGTGGCAGACTAGACCAACCATATCCATGTAAGAAAACACCTTTGGCCACCTTTCTTCTTAACCATTTGATCAAATTAAATACAACTTTATCCGCATATTCTTGCGTATCAGTTTTTGCTAATAAAATCTTTCCTAAAGTAAGTACTTTTAATTTGACAAAAGTGTGAAATTTAGATGACGTTTTGTCAAGTTTGATAATTTGAAACGTTTTTCTCAATTAATCCTTTTTAATTAAAAAACAACTAAATGCAAATTCTTCTTATTTATTTTGAAATTAAGCCTTGTTTATGTTAATTTACCCTTTTAATGTCATGTGAAGCCTTTTCAACTTCAAATCAACCCATCTTTAATTTTAAATTAACCATTTTTTAAGTTCAAATTGACATTTTTTACATAAACAAATTGCAACTTCAAATTAACAGTTTTTACATTGAAGTTAATACGTTTTAACACAACTAATAGACGTTGGTTGTCAAATTGACACCTTTTAACTTTAAATTAACACTATTTAATATCAAACACCATTTTAACTTCAAATTAATCCTTTTTCTTTAAAGTTAATCCTTTTTGACTTCAAATAAACACTTTTTAAGATTCAAATTAATCTTTTGTTGAAAGCATTAAATATTAAGAGATGGTACGAAATCTGGGTCAGCCAATAACAGTTAAATTTGATTATCTTGCCATTAAAATATGTAAGTGAGACGTTGTACATATCCAGCTATACTGGAGTTTAGGTCAAAACATTTTGGCTAATGGCAAACAAGAACTGTACAAAATTTCTCTAAGTACTTTCCCTAAAAACGCCCTAATAAAAAAGTAATATAAAAATAAAAATAAAGCCTGAATATTTCAGTTTTTGTCAATAATTTTTTGAACATTATATAAAAGAGGAATTCTTTATTTTAATAGTTACTTTTATATAATTTGGAATATTATTGTTTATAGGGTATAGTATATAAGATGTTCATACTTTTTAATTATCTCGAATAAAAAGAATCATTTGTTGCTATATTTAATTGATTTTAATTAAAGTTAAGTTTTTAAACTCTTTAAACAAACGGTTAATTTGAAATTAAAAGACAACGTGTCAAATGGTTAATTTGAAGTTATAAAGGGTGCATTTGAAATTTAGAAAGTTTTGAATTATTAATAGAAGTAGGATTTATAGAACTTTTTGGTTTTATACACTGACAGGCAAACAATTCCACCCACTTGTAATATAACATGATTTGTATATATTTTTATATATTAATCAAAGTTTAACGGGTTTTAGCGTTNAAAATGAAAAATAAAAAATGGAAGATAAAATTTGTTTTAATTTTGTTTTAGATTTTTAATTAACATTTCAATATCGCGTATTTCCTCCTCTTGCTTTTATTATATTTCGAAGACGCCTCGGCATACTTTCTACCATTCAGGAAATGTCTCTTCGCTGGAGGTTAGCCCATTCTTCAGGAAGAGACCTTTCAAGATCGTGGAGTGTATCAGGAAGTGATGGACATGCTCTTATTCTTCTTTTGAGGTTATGCCATAAATGTTCGATGGGGTTCAAGTCTGGAGAACGTGCTTGCCAGGCTAAGACCCTGATGTTATGCTGTACGTACGAGAAGGCGATTTCCCCTTCTCCACATCTTTCACGTCCATCTGGAGATCGTAGAGCAAATCTACACTCATCTTTAAAATGTACAGCAGACCAGTCGTCCAAAGATCAATGGCTGTGTTCTTGAGCAAATGCGAGCCGTGCAACTCTGTGTTTTCTGGTCAATTCTGTCCCTCTTACGTGATGAAAAGCCATCAGTCCATAGTGATTTCTTCTTATTTGAGCAGTGCGTTCAGAATTGTAGACACCTACTTCCTGGAGCTGACGAATCGCTTGAACAACAGTAAGGTGCCAGATTCACGAAATTCTCAAAGTCAAAAAATGGCCATCTTATGGTTCTGTTACCCTAGGGCGTCCAGAACCGGGCCTTCTATGGTAGGACCCATTTTCTTGTAAAGTCTATCGGCGTCTCGCAGTATTTTCGTAGGGATCTCCGATGGCGATAGTCGCATACCTGATGGAACGTCCATCATCAGTAAGTGCCACACAACGCTCAACATCCTCAGCGCTATGCAGCATTCTTAAGTTCAAAGATTGAAATTAAGAAAGCAAAGATAAAACTAAACAGTTTATTGCTTCAGAATTCAAACGAGACCGAATAAACATTTTAAATTCCGTAAAAAGTAAACATGGAAAAATCATTAATCCTTGTTTTGGATAATGGATTAAGGGTATTTACCTCTAATTGATATTCCAAATTTAAAACATAACATAAACAAAAAGATTTATTGGTATAAACAATGAGACAAATTAAGGGCAGCATGTTTTGCCTGTCAGTTTATTTATTATTATATGATTTTCACTTATAATTGTAAATAATTTTCGTATAGTTTTCAATTTTTTTTATTGCTTTAAAGAAAGTTTTAATTTTGGCAGATTTCTCGATTCTCTTTAACGAGAAAGGTATTAAAAATTCACACTGTTGAAATCAGATCAATTATCTAATGGGTCCTGAATCTAGAGCGACACTGGGACAAATCCAACCTCTTCGAAATCTAGTTTGAACACAAGTTAAGTTCTCAAGTCCTAAGCAGAAAATACCTCCTACAGGCCATAGCTTTTTGACTACTTTTACAGTTCCAGCCTCCTACCGACTAGTTAAGGTAAGGCTGTAAGAGCAATAAGATAGTTTTGTGCCCTAATCCGCTAGTATGAGAGTCCCCAATGCAAGGTAAGTGGATGAGAAATAAAATCTTCTAGATATCCTCAGACCAGTCATAGCAAGCCTTTAAGAACAATAAATAAATTATTACCACTGGTCAAACGGTTATGGCGTTAACGACTCATCACTCTAAAGTCCCGGGCTTGAATTCAGGGCCATTGGATACTTACAAATGGGCTTCTTTGACATTCCGAGAGATCATATTATAAAAAATTCGTAGAATGAATTTCACGTTCCTTCTTCTGGGCAAAATCTACATAATATATTTTTCTGCCAGTACTACGTGGTAATCCTTCTTAGGCGACAGTTTCAAGCTAGATTTTGACTGTCCCATCCTTGGAGTATTGAACAACCTGGATTTGGACTCGTTAACAATTAATTTTTTGATTGATTCATTGTTGTGCCAAATCAGACCAGAAGTATTCGCGCTGGCTCCACTCTAGGTCAGATTGTCGGCCTGCTCATTACCACTGTATCCTGAGTGTCTGAAAACCCCAAGGGTAGAGAGTACCGGTATAGTCTTTAAATTTATGTTGAAATCAACTGGTTGCAAATATACAGTCTTCAGTAGAAAATTTTGATTAATATTGTGGGATAAGTTCATTTTTTGTTCACCCTGATAATTAGACAGATTTATCTGTCTGTAAATGCTTAAATATCTTCTGTTGGCTTTTTGTAACAGTAAAAATCAAGTTCCAATTTATAGAAAAAACATTGTTTTGTTTATTACACTTTAAACGAAATGTCATTGCAGCATTTATATTGAGAATGCATTCGGTTTTCGCCTCATCAAATCGAAAATAATCTGAAAGAAACTAAATTGGCGTGTTGTGTAGAATAAGACAAGCCTTTTAATTACATGTTTGACAGCATGGCAAATAACGTGCTGACGGATCGGTCTAGCAAAGACCACTACTATCCCTATACAAATGTATAATTTTCTTTTATTACTAAAGAAACTTTGGGCAGAGACTTGGATTTTTCCATTTTAGCGACTCTTATCATTCTTTAAACCCAAAAACATTGAGAGAATGGATTTTTTTAAGAATTATAATAAGGATTTAACTGCTGTGTCGTACGTAATGCAAAAATTTTGCTCCCTTGGTAATTAAATGTTTTTTTTATGGACAGTTTTAACTGAGCACGTACCGAGTATCGACTTCGTTTACTTACAAACTATTCAAGCTGGAAAAAATTTAAATAATATTTTTTAAGCTTAAGTTCTACTTTCAAACACTGAAATAACTACGGTGTCTTTTTATTTATTACAAAAAGTAAAAAGTGAACTGTATTTTTTAAATTTATTCTCGTATAATAACGTATAACTCATAGTTGATGAGAAAGCTTTGCGGTTTGGTAAGTTTTTCAAGCTATCGTTATTTAAAAAATTATTCGCCTGTGTTACTTTACAATCCACTCAATTTAATTTTAAAATAAAGTAAAACGTTTTTCATTCTTCGCCGAAGATTATATAGAGTGCTCTCTTCGCTTCCTCCCGATCTCGACCACCACCCCCGCACTCTCAAAGCTCAGCATGGCAAACATTTTTCCCTCAGTCGGATCCCTCGTTATTTTCCGCGACGGCTCACCTAGGGCAGCGCTGAAGGTTTCCCGATTACGGCAAAAAAATATCGCGCATCCTCTCGTCAACCGTTCTCCGTCAGCTTTTAGCAACCGGAACTCTTCCCTGTCTCTTGATTTTTTTTTCCCAACAGTGAAAACTGAAAAACGTTTACCGAGGCATCATACTTAAGAAGGGGCGCAACGTCATTCATCTTATGGAAATGATGTATGCAAATATGAAGAAGAAAGAAAAAGGGTGATGACGACAGCCGTCAGTTCTCAGATTAAAGATTTGATTTCCTTGTTCTGTATAATGCACAGAATAAGATTTGCATTTTGGTTTGAGTGTTTATTAAATGAGTTAATTCAGTAATAATATTAATAAAGTTATTAATATTATAAGATTTCGATAGTATTTAAAAAATAAAATCTTTTAATTGAAATATAACGAAGAGGTCGCGAGGTGATCCATTGGTCGTTTTAGGCGAGTGATAGGACATAAGGATGGGTCGATAAGGCTTGGGCAGTATGATTAAAATGGATAGAAAACTTATTGTTGAACTTTTAGAAGCGGGATTGTAGCACCTCAGACAAAAGTAATGTTCAGATCATTGTAGATAGTAAGATTGATGACGTAGAAAGGAACTTTAACAGTCTGAGGAATTTTGATTTATAGGATTGAACATTCGTCGCAATAATGTCTTGTGTAGCTAGTGATGTTTGGACGGTCAAACCAGATTTTGGTCTTAAAATTCTTCGTCAAATAAATAAATTTCAAATAAATATGTTTAATTTCAAATTTTTTACTTCAAACCCTGTTTAAATTCAAATTAACCCTTTTTAACTTGAAATTAACCTAGTCCACTTACACAATAACCCTTTTTTAATTTCAAATTAACCTTTTTTAATTCAAATTAATCATTTTAATTTCGAATTAAGCTTCTTAATTGCAAATTAACCCTTTCTAACTTCAAATTACCCCTTTTTTACTTAAAAATTCCTTTCTAAATTCAAATTAAATGTATTTCATTTCAAATAAACTTTTCATAATTTCGACTGAACTTTTTTAACCGTAAACTAACTTATTCAATTTCAAATCAACCTTTGTTCCCTTCAAATTGGCACTTTTTTAACATCAAAATGACAGTTGTTAACTTTCAATCAACGCTTTTTAATTTTAAATTATCACTTTTTGATTTAATATTAACCCACTGGTAGAAAGGAAGGGTAGGAAATATTAGCATGTAAAGTAAAATTCTTGTTTATTTGTGATTTTTTACGTATACAATAATTGGACTCTTATAAAACAACATAAAAATTTATTTAAACTAAAATAATAAATTATCTAAATTAAATGTATTACAAGTGTTATTTCAGATTTTTTTAAATTGTAAAATAACTTCCACGTCGTTTGCTGTACAGGGTGACGTAGTAAAGAGCTTTGACTGAAAATTGAAAATCACATTAAAATTTAAAGTTATATACAATTAACTCTAAAATAAAGAATTTTTCTTTTAGTTTGAGAAAAGAGAGGAATAGTGGTTTTTATCAAATTAAAAGTAGAATTGTGAGGAGGTTAGTGACCGTTAATCGATAGTTATTCAGATGCGGTCGGGTGTGATGTAGGTTTCAGAAAAACATTTTCTTTATCGTGCCAACGTTTCGATCTTTTATTGAGATCATCTTCAGGGCCTGGGATTTACANATATTCTTTTTATATTTTATTTTGTATATGAAAGTTTTAATTTTGTTTGTAATTGATGTGATTTTTCCAAGCCCGAATATTTCATATTTTAGAAAATTTTGAAATTGCAAGAAGAATTATTTGTTTTGTCAATTTTCTTATACTTAATTTTCGTGAGGTCTTCTAAAAACCAAATTATTTTATATTGTTTCATACCATCTCCTAAGTATTTCTAGTATTGTAAGGAAAGGGTTAAATTGAGGTTAAAAACGGTTAATTTACATTTCATAATGGTTATTTTAGAACTAAAATGGGTTAATTTGAAATTACTATATGTTAATTTGAAGTTAAAAAGATTAATTTTAAATGAAGAAGAATTAATTTGAAATTAAAAAGTGTTACTTGAAATTACAATACAAAATAAAACAACAATTAAAAGGGATCGACACAGTTGGGAAGAATTGGTGTGGGTCCCGGCCACATAGGGATAGCCGGGAACGAAGCAGCAGACAGGGCGGCCAAAGAAGCAGCCAGAGGACCCCACGACGCTTCCCAACAAATACGCCCAGCGGATCTCAAGTTATTNTATATATATATACAATACAAAGCATTGATTCGATGTAATGTTTTGTAGCACGAACCGTGTATATTCAACCTATAAGACAGACCTTAGGGAAAATAGGGTATACTTATTTATTACGAAATTCCTTCTAAATAAAGAACTATTCATAGCATAAAATTCTGGTTTTTTTAAAATCTTTAAACCATATAAACCGCATCATTTATCCTTCGGTCGATTTTATTTGCGATCTGTGTAATGATTTCTCACTGTTTGGCGTCTAAATGGTGGAAATTAGAGACGGTTTGACCTGCTTCCATTTCACGGCACGGTGTGGGGGAAATTATGTGGATAAGATATAAACAACGTGGTAAAAGCTTCCGTTCCTTTTGTACTGTGTGATCAAGTTAACATCAGAACCGTATAGTCTGACCAAAAAGTTTCAACCGGTTACATAGGACTCGTACCAAAGTTATACCTGTTCGAAAGAATCAAACTTTCCACCTAATTCCTCTCCTCGAACTCGATACCCCGACCGCCTACGGCTAAGTAGGTACTGTCTAAAACATAACTAGTAGCAGGCTTGATTTATTTATCTCGCTTCGGAGAACAAAGCCTAGGGTCGATTAATAAACGAGTTCAACATTTGGGTCAACACATTTTTACCAATCGTATTTCCTCGTAAACGTTTCTAAGATATTTATGCTTACTTTTAAATTTGCATTACTTATCCAGATTTACTATTTAACTATATATTTTTAAGTTCGTTGATATTCAACCAATATAGGGTCACCAAAGTCTAGAAAAGCAATAAAAAGCCTATCATATTAATTACCTTTATAGGACGGATTGTCTTTTCTGTATAAAAGTGAAGTTGGAATTTGGACATACATGAACCAAGAGACGTTACACTTGGTTTATTTAATAATCAAAATCAGACAAGTCATCACGGTTGAAATTGAATAACCGATCCCGACTCCAGTAATTACACGGTGTGAAAGCGTTTAGTACTTAATTAATGATAATACGTTGCAATTATGGACGGTCGTGTCCTCATCAACACTTCTACGCAGAAGGGTAAACGGTCGAGTGTTTGTAAAATATATAACATCATCATAAATAAAAGAACTTACAAAACAAAAGCTACCCTTTTCCATTAAAAAAAATCTGACTCTTGATCCTATTTTGTTGTATTTGTTCAATTCTTTTATAACTTCGTACAATCTGCAACAAAGTAAAATAAAGATATTTAACAATGAAAGTGGCAGTAACGGCTGACCCAGGGTTGTTGACGGTACACAACCAGATGGCCGTGCGTTCACCTGCGAGGGTTGAGCTTGATCAGTTGAGGGTTAATGGATTGGAATGGAACATATTCGAGTGGAATCTACTGTAGCAGGATTGTACCAGTTTTGGGCCGTATGGTGTATTGAAATCGATCTGGATAAATCATAAGTACGTATTACGGATTGTGCGTTTGGCTGTCCTCTACAGATCCAGTCCGTCAGTCAAAATTTCATATCTTAGGTTTCAGTCAGTTCGTTTTTGGTGGATGAGCATTTAAAGTGTCTTTTGTCCAGGAATGGGCCAAGACGGCATATTTAGAGGAGGAATAGTACTTTCTGTACTCATTCTCACCCCCTCTCACTCACTCTATCCTATCATCTATCTTTTTTCTATCTGTTTATCTGCCTATCTATCTGTCAGTCTATATGTGTATTAGCTACCTATTTTTATATCTATCGGTCTAGCTATTTAAATTATACCTACATGTTAACTTGTATCCCGCTCTAGCTTAAACATTTCCTTTCTTTCTTTATCTATCTATCTATTTTTGTATCTGTGCGTCTACGGTATCTTCTCCAGCCCAGTAACTATTTCTATACATACAGCTCTCAATAATTCAATCTAATTACAGGTATGTCTAACTGTATATTTTACCCCCTCTTCCTATTTCTGTCTTTCTTTCTCTCTCACTCTTTTTCTCTTATAGTTACTAGCTATCCCTCCCTCCCGCACCCCCTCAAACTATATCTATCTATCCATCTCTATCTTTTCATTTCTCTCTCTCTCTCTCTCTCTCTCTCTCTCTCTCTCTTTCCCTTTGTCACTATCCCTTTTTTTCTGTTTCTATCTACCCGTCTCTCTCTCGCTATACCTTTATTTCGTTATCTCCCTTTCTCGCTAACCCTCTCTCTCTTTCTTTCTCTTTTCTTTTCTCCCTCTCGTTCTATCTCTCCTCTGTATTTATATCTCTTTCTTTCCCTCTCTTCTTCTCCTTTATTTACTAGCTATCCTTGTCTCCCTCTCCCTTCTCTCTATATCAATCTATCTCTACCTTTCTTTCTATCTTTTTCTTTCTCTATCTGTCTCTTTTGTCTTTCTCTATCTCTATTCATCGATTACTTTATAGATATAGTATCTATCTATCTCCATTCAACTATATACTTATATATATGTTTATCTCTCAATCTATCCATTTAATTTCACTTGTACCTCTAACTGTCTCTAACTTTCTCTCTCTCTCTCACGCTCTCTCTCTCTCTCTCTCTCTCTCTCTCTCTCTCTCTCTTTCTTTTTATACGTATTTACTTTTTGAAATATGGAGAGAGAAATTTCTTTCTTTACCGCTCTTCGTCTTTATCTCCTTCTCTCTNCTTTATAGATATAGTATCTATCTATCTCCATTCAACTATATACTTATATATATGTTTATCTCTCAATCTATCCATTTAATTTCACTTGTACCTCTCACTCACTCTCACTCTCTCTTTCTCTCTCTCTCTCTCTCTCTCTCTCTCTCTCTCTCTCTCTCTCTCTCTCTCTCTCTCTCTCTGTATCTTTTTCTCGCTTGTCCGTTTTCTCTTTTTCTTTCTTTACCGCTCTTCGTCTTTATCTCCTTCTCTCTCACACACTCTCTCTCTCTCTCTCTACTAATAAAAGGGTGTAGAATATGCAATAAAAAATTAATCCCCTTCTTCCGTACATTCTTATTCGTATAAACGAGGCTCAATGCGCCACGTACCAAACAGTTGCACACGTAACTATAGTGCTTCCATGTTTGTAATTAAACATTAAATAAATTAATTAAATTCCCTTTCTCATCTTTCCATATTCTACTAAAACCTCCCAACCATATTTTCTTGCTGGAAGAGTAGTATGAAAAACGGAATCAAAATAAACCACACCAAATGTAAATATTTAACTTTCCCACTAATGTAAGGCGAATCACACATTTTACTCCCTACGAGGACATCCTTCTACCTTACGATGAACTGTTACCATGGCGTATTTCCGGTCAGGCGACTGATCTAGTACTCTGACACTAGAATCAAATAATGGAACTGTAAAAGGTTAGAAGTCACAATATTTGAGTACCAGTAAAAATAATTGAGCAAAGCACTACCTGAAGAGAGTTTTTAGAAGGTGAAAGTTGTTTAAATCCGGCATTTTTTCAGTCGCGTAAAAACTTTTCTCCAATCAGCCCTTAAACAACTTTGGACGATTTTCCCGATTTGGCATTTATTTGGATTCGTTTAATGAAGATTAAAAGATTAATTTACTTTAGAATATTTCAACTAGAGTTCTAATCGCTAGAGAGGTTTCCAGACTCTTTATTGACATAAACTTCAGAACTTCTCGTATTTCTAAAAACGACAGTTCAATAAAAAAACAAAACAAAAAAACATATACGGATAAGGCTTGAGGTAAAACAAGTGATCCTTTATCGATCCCTATGTAAATACCTCTCCAGACAATTGACACGTATCCTCCCATGATTTAACCCCTTATAAAGGCGTGTATAGAACAAGACTTAGTTTTTAGGTTGAATGAATTGGGATTGATGTGCTGGGAATTCCGTTTTGCGTCAGTTGTAAGTAGTACGGTCCCATGGGGGAATATACACCGGAATACCATCTCATCTTGGGAGACAAAGGAGAAACAAGGAATTCGCCCGTTCACTTCATTCTTACATCCCCAAATATTTACATTTACACGGGAAAAGCATTAAGTTGAGCAAAATGCGCCATGGTTAGTACAACCGATGCAGTTGATTATGAACATACACACTGATGGACAAAATAAACGCACCACCCTTAAATTTTAATATATTTTTGTTTATTCATATTTTGCTTACCAATAATAGGTGTAAAAAGTAAAACATTTAAAAGAAGTTTTTTAACCTAATTCTAAAAAAACTAATTATTGAGTAAAAAACAAAATATTTTTAAAAAAGTGTTAATAAACTTTTTTTGTACATTTTAATACCGAGTATTAACACGTCTGGTACGAATCACGTCCGTTAAGCCGGGAACACACTTATCCGATGCTACGCCATGCGACGCTACCCGATGCTACGCTACACGATGCTACCCGACGCCTTGCCACGTTTTGGTGGGGTGGGCAGATCTACCCGACGCAAGCACACGTCGCGTACAGTCCACGGCGTTTATCGCAATAATCACTATCACAATCGCAACGCATCTTTTGTTCTTAATGCACTATTTTGAGGAACACCTTGTAATAAATTGTTAGTTACATTTTATGAGCACAACCATCTAATAAATTGTTTGTTAAACTTAATTGTTTTAAATAAAGTTACTCCTAACCATCATAATTAAACAATGTTTATAAAAACTTATCCATTTTTGATCTCGTTTAATTTGGTTTACATTAAAATAACATTTTTTAATTAATATAACGACAAAATTACATGTACTTAGTTTGAAATAAACTACAAAAAATATGAGTGTCCTGTTCTGATGCTACCCGACATTACAAAATGGTGTAATTTTACGAGCAAAACTACGAAATAAATTGTTAATTAAATTTTATGAGCAAAACCGTGTAATAAATTGTTCCAATTTTAGTATATGTACCGCCGAAGCGAGTACAATAAATTGTTAGTTAAATTCATTATATCAAAAAATCGTATTCCGGTGTTTTGATTAATTTTCTACAAAATTTTTTAAAATAAAAACTAATTAATTTTTAATCACAGTTAATTTGGTTTATATTAAAATAATTATGTTGTAATTAATATAACGACAATAATACATGTAGTTTGATTAAAAATATGAGTGTCCGGTTCTTTTGTCTTCGACTGTACTCGATGCGACCCGACGAAAATCTGGACAGTGGGGATCGCAGAGCGTCGGGTAGGTTAGCGACACATAGCATTGGGTAGATGTGCACGGGGTAATGCAACCTTATGGAAAATCGGAGTTTGGATTTGCGTCGGGCAGCATCGGGTAGCGTCGCATGGCGTAGCATCGGGTAAGTGTGTTTCTGGCTTTAGACGCCTTTGCATTTTTTGAAAAATCTGAGGCATTCTATCCCATTCATTAAGAACAACCGTTTCCTAGGGTGTTAGCGCCTGGATTTCGCCTTCGTTCTCGTCTCTTAAGTTGGTCCCAAAGTTGTTCGATTGGGTTCAAATCTGAACTTCGAGCTGTCCACACCAAGCCCTCAATTCCAACCTAATTCAGGTAGTCTCCACAACCCGTGCTCTATGAGGCCTGGCATTATACTGCATTAGGAAGAATCTCTCACCGATATGGTGGGCAAATGGCACTACATGTTCTTCGATTATGTCTTATAAGTACCTTATTCAGATATCGTGAGATGCGGTCGGGAGTGATGTAGGTTTCAGAAAAACATTTTNTAAATCCCAGGCCCTGAAGATGATCTCAATAAAAGATCGAAACGTTGGCACGATAAAGAAAATGTTTTTCTGAAACCTACATCACTCCCGACCGCATCTCACGATATCTGAATAATTATCGATTAACGGTCACTAATCTCTACACTTATAAGTACCTTTGTGAAGTTAGGGATCTTCCTCGCACAACAACCAATTCGGTGCGGGCGTGCAATGAAATGCCACCCTCATCAATGACACACCTTGGAATGCCACATGAAGAACTTATGGTTCTTCTCCTGAGCTTCTCCATATGAAATTACTCTCATCTGAAGTTATGAGGCCAACTCTCAAAAATACTTATCTCAGTTTTTCATCGATAACAATTCAACGTAAAAAATATTAGGCAATATACATTCGATCCATCTACAGATAGGATTGTCTCCAAATTTCAACTGGGACTTAAAGTAATGCTAAAGTTTTTTGTAATATATAACGTTTTTTTAAATAGATTTACAAAAATATTTAATTAACAATGATTGAACATTGAGTTTATTGCACGAAAAACCATTTTTTATTTTTTTCTAAATTGAGTAATTTTTGAGAAAACTGAAGAATACTAGCATACTTGTAATCCAATAAATGTTTCTTTTCTTATCGGTCAAATTAACCCTTTTTAATTTTAAATTCACCCTGTTTTATATCATATTACCTCCTTCATTAAAAAACCTAAGAAATTGCATGAAATATAAACATGTAAAGAAAACTTCTTGAGTATTTGGGATTTTTAAATATACTTATTGGGTTCGTAAGTGATGGTTTTAATTTAAAAAGCGTTAATTTGAACTTAAAGAGGGATTATTTCAAATTAAAAAGGATTAATTTGAAATTAAAGAGGGCTAATTTGAAATTGAAAAGGGTTGACTTGAAGTTAAATAGAGTTCATTTGAAATTATACAGAGTTAATTTGAACTGAAAAAATGATGATTTTAAATTAAAAATGGTCAATTTGAAGATAATGAGGGATAATTTTAAATTAAAAATGGTCGAATAAGAGGTCAAAAACTTTGGATCATTTTAGTACGCCACGTGGCGATGGAGAAACTTAGTAAAGAGGGTACTTAGCCTTACAACGTTAATTTTTGATTGATAGGCATACAGTAAGGGCGCAGAACTAATTTCTGTTGCTTTTTAATTAGTCATCTAATAGAAAATGAAAGGAGAATTAATACTTTTTTCCCTTAACAACTCAATAGGACGCATTAATTTTACGTGTTTACCTTTTACCGAGTAAGCAGAGAGAGGGTTGTTATTCGACTTTGATTATGGCCTGGTAGATCAAGGAATACATCATCAAACGACCCAAGCGCTCCATTTAAGGGGTGGATTAGTACGGCTCAAGCACAGATAGCAACACATATTCATAAATTGAATCCAGGTATTAAATTTTCCTCTTTAATCCTGATATCAAAGCGCTGGAGACCGAAATTCTGAGGAAAAAAATTATGAAATAATAGAAAAACACATTTCTAAGAAATAAGTGGTGTTTAGTGACCGTTGGTTAATGATTATTCGGAAATCGTGAGATGCGATCTGGCGTGACGTTAGAAAACTTCTTTATCGGGCCAACGTTTCGATCTTTATTGAAATCATTTTCAGGGCTCAAAGTGTTTGGTTTCCGTGTAGATGTGTTATTCTTGTCTGGGCACTCTCAACACGACAGACAAGAATGATACATCTACACGGAAAACAAACGCTTTGAGCCCTAAAGATGACTCAATAAAGATCAAAACGATAAAGAAAATGTTTTTCTAAAACCTACGTCACACCAGACCGCATCTCACGTTCTCCGAATAATCTTTCCAAGAAAGTTGAAAGATGGATAGTCTTTTTGAACAAAAAAATGAATAAATAAAAAATATAAATAGAAAGAGTCTTCAGGTTCTTTCTTCACAAATGGAAATAGATTAAAAGCAAATAATGCAGGTTGAAAGAAAATAATCCGTTGGGGCGTCCAAATCCAATCCTAACTGAACTTAAATTAATCAAGCCTAATTTCCTTTTGCAACAAGATAATCCCAATGAATCCTTTCTACGCTAGTTAAGAACTTTTACTGTCGTGAATCAGTGGAAAATATTCTAAATACATTCTATTCTGCTGCTTCAGTCAGAGCTTCGACTTCAATCTCATAAAAATTTATAAGATTACCTGGATGGCAAAAAAGCTGAATAATTTAATTAGGAAGGGCGCGGGAATAGATGGAAACTTTGTGAAATAATGTGGACCTTAAATAATTAATATATAATTATCACGACTATACTCAATATTTTCCAAATTC
Source organism: Cimex lectularius (assembly GCF_000648675.2). Lineage (NCBI taxonomy): Eukaryota > Metazoa > Arthropoda > Insecta > Hemiptera > Cimicidae > Cimex > Cimex lectularius. Next base: position 22,213 of record NW_019394206.1, read on the forward strand.
TATTTTCACAAAAATGTAAATAGGAATTTACATGTCGCGAGTGTAATGTAGCTTTTCTCCCTCAAAGTACAGCTTTTTCGCTTCAAACGAGACTTTTTTAAATTTAAAATTAGCCATTTTTAAGTTCATATTAACCCTTTATTTAAAGCATTAAAAAACAAAACAAAAAAAAACGAGGATATATACGAGATGTAAGCATAGAAAGGAAAATTCCAGTAAATGTGTAATGTTTATAAATATAAAATAATTGAGCTGTTAGAAAGTCATAAGAAAATTAATTGCAGTTAAAAATCAAAAGTATATAAAATTTTATATAAAAATGCAGGGTTTTTTTTTTTAATTTGTGAAGTTCGATATTCTTTTATTCTGAAAAGTCCAGAATATAAAAATTTAGTTAGAGAATTTTATTATGCTGATTACTTTCTTTCTATTTCACACATTTTCCATAAAGACGAGCTATTAATTAATAACGTTAATTAGGAATTAAGAAAGGTTAATTTCAAAGTAAAAGTGGTTAATTAGATATTAAAAAGCGTTAATGTGAAGTTAAAAACAGCTAATTTGAAGATAAAAAGGGTAGGATTTACTGGAAAAGTGTTAATTAAAAGAAAATGCCTTCATTTTTATACTAATTTTATAAATATATTATAAGTACGTGATTTAAAATTTTTGCTAATGCATTAAATAAAAGGTTAAAATTCAAAAGTATATGAATTTAAACAGGGTTAACTTGAAATTTAATAGAGATCATTTGACGGCTAGAAAGATAATTTGCAATTAAACCAAGGTTAATTTGAGGTTAAAAACGATTAATTACTTTGGAAAAGATTAATTAGATAATAAAAATGTTTAATTTCGCGAAAAATGCATTAATTTGAAATCAAAAAGGTTAATTACCTGAAAAAAGGGTTAATTTGATATTAAAAATGTTAATTGCTCATACATCAGCTTCTCTTAAGCATGGTCAGATCTTCCGCTCAGCAACCTGGCACCACGGAACAATTCATCACATTAAAAATCCTCAATGAGTCCAAAATCTGTTAGATCAACACCGAGTGGACAAGACACTTGAAGTAATGCTTACATGGTCAAAACGCAAAATAGAACTTTTTTTTGGATAGCAGGGACTGGAGGAGTTCCCTGCAGCTGAGATATACAGCTTATTGTACTTTATACCTGGCTCCATATTTTGGGGGAGGGTTCGCAACACAAATGTGAACTTCAGCCCCCGTTGTACCGGTGTTCTTCCATCGAAGAAACTCATTTTTGAAGGGGGTTCGGACCAAATTCAGGGTCGCTGATATCCGATCCCGCCCCTTCCATTGAGTGCCGTGTCAATTTCTTTCAATTGCGGCCACCGGTCCCCTTAGGCGTCAGAAAAAGTCCAGAGGCGACGGTGGGGATCGAACCCACGATCGCGGGAACTACTAGCCGAGAGTCTGACGTCTTAGCCACTCGGCTACCGCGGCCCCCTGATCACATGTGTTACTAAGGTCGAAAAAAGAAGATGTAGAAATGTCAGACAGATAAACCCTCCTCCATGGGCCCGATACGTCTACGGTGTTGGGTCTTTGTGATTTTTGTGAAGTTACGTCTCTTTTAGAAGTAGTCCCCCTGAAATGTGGGGTTATCTTGGTTTCCCTAGCACTCAAAACCCTACGGCAATCAGGCAGACCAAAATGATCCATAACTACTAAATTTCAGGTTCATCACCTCGCAGACGACATCCTAATAAATGAGATAGACTTCAATCTTATATTTATAAATAGTCCATGTAAGCAATTTGTACAATATAAACCATGATTGGTCGACGCGAAAGTTATTCGTTCTATAAATACGAAAGCATTTATGTTTGCAATAACAATTTTATTCAAGATCATTAGTCAAACTTAGCCAATTACGAGTGTGTGGATTAATACGTCATGTTACGTGCAACCAGATTTATTGTTTACTAAACACGTCTGCTAAAACCATTAATACTCGGCACGCTAATACCGGACAACCCACGCGTCTCCCTCCACAAACAATTGTGAAAACACAAAATAGCATAAACAAGTAATCACATGAAACAGGGATTAATTGTTTTAGTATATTTGTGTTATTGTTTTTTAAGTAAAAAAATCCTGAAATAATGAACACTCATAAGTCGAAGGACCCGAGCGCTTTCGAATTTTTTTTTAGTAGAAGAACGCCGAATTCTCCAAAATTGTTCATTGAGTACTGAAAGCGTGGTACATGCTTCAGTGCCCAAGTGGTCCAGCTTTGACTCCTAGTAATCCAACCTCAAAAAAAACCTTTTACATTTAATGCAACTCACGAAATGAATAAACAAAAGTAAGTATCAAACAAAATTAACAATAAAAATACATGAAAAAACCGGCTGTTTCTTTAACTGTTGGAAATATGGTTATCACAAATTACTGAGAAATTTTAAATATTGTTTTAAAAATGATTTTTCATGAAGAATGGGTCTTCTTTCATAAAAATTTGACTCCTTGTTCAGAAGTTGACTTTTTAAATTTTGATGTACAAAATTCTAGAAAGATATTTTGTGCTGTTCTATGCATTAAGTAAGTATGAAAAGGTCCAAAGATTCGCTATCATCAAGGTATGTATTGAAAATGTTCATATGAGTAGGAATATCTCCAGTGTATGTTGAAAAAAGAACTGGGCCAAGGATGCTTCCGTGAAATACATCTGTCTTAATGCGCGAACGAGATAGTAAGTGTACAAGATGTTTTTAGTTTCAAAATTATGTCCGAGTGCGAGACTTGATCAAGAAAATCTTTTAAAGAGAGACAAGGCCCACTTTATGTACATAGAAAAATTACATCACATCAGTGCGTCGTTTTCAATAACCCTACATAATTTTAACAATAGTCATAACTATTCCAAATGGGGCCGCGGTAGCCGAGTGGTTAGCATGAGGGACTCTCACGCCGCGGTCGTGGGTTCGATTCCCACCGTCGACTCTGGCCCTTTTTTCCCGATAACCCCCAATTTGAACAACATATATAAGAATTCGTCATGGCTAATATGCAAAGTTCATAAGGCCAAAAAAAACAAAAACTATTCCAAAACATCTACTTAACGATTTTAAAGGTTTTTTTAAATCAAAATTGATTAATAACATCCAAAGAAAATTGCAATTTTACGAGTGAAAACGTGATTTTTCCCGAGATGTATAATAACAAACGTTTTCCGTTTTCTATCACCTTTTAGTAAAAACTACTCCACGTTTACCAACTTTTCTCAAGAACTATTGAATAAATTTGAATAAGAATTTTATGTACGTACGGGCTATTATTGAGGACAGTTATGGCTTAGAATTTTTTTTTTTTTTAGAAAGGACTTTTAGTGTGACAAGGATTTAAAAAACAATTGTCGAATTTTTGTAAATTGATTTTTTTTGTCATATTGCAATATTTTTGCAATTCCTTATCCATATCTATTCTAAAACATCTGCGTAATGACTGTACAATTTTATTATCAAAATTAAATCATAACTTTAAGAAAATTGTAATATATGAGTGAAAACGTAATTTTTCAGAAGAGCTGAAAAAAAGCGAAAAAATTGAAAACTTAATTTGTGAAACAGCTAAATCCTTTTATGCTCTCGAAAATTCTACCTGGTTCAATCAACAACAAAGTTAGAAATCCTCAGTAAAGGCAGAAAATTCAACGAAAATAGTAATAAATAAAAAAATATAATATATTTAATGCCCAGACGTTCACTGACTAATCTTACCCCCAAACATACCGCTGATTCTCTGTCGAACGAATCTTGAGCATGCTTCAAATCTCCAGACGATCGTTAAACGGTGTTGTGAACAACGGCGCATTTCGCACGTGTTACATTTCGCCGAGTGGCAATTTTAGAGGAGGACCGTGAGAGAGGGGAGGCACGATCGTCGACCCTTCGTTTTTTCACTGGACTGATGGACGATAGATCAAGTGTGTTAACAAAACATTTGATACGCACGTTTATTTTAAGAGGATAAAGAACAAAAACCTTTTTATTGGCCTAGACTAAAAGATAAAACCACTGCTTTCGAATGGACGTAATAAGGTAGACATTGGATAAAACCCAGAGGGGTTATGAATTTTTAAGTGGAAAACCGAACATGAGAGACAGAAAATTGCTTCTTCTGATCCAGCCTAAAAACGTATATTTTTTCTTTACTATCACTTCGACTAACGTATTTAAATCCTATAAAGTTTACTTAGAACGAATCCGATTTTTCTTATTGATTGTTTTTGGACTACTTAGCTGGTGGAAACCTCTGATAATTAATTTCATTTAATAAAAAACAAAAATTGATGGATAATAACTTTGAAAACTGGAAAACATGTTTTTTAGGGTCGAGTTTATTAATAATAATAATTTAACTATAAAGAAATGCAATAAAAAAACGTCAATATTGAAAATAACAATGGACAGGAGTCCGTCTGTCGGGTTTATATATTCAAACCAATACTAAATAAAAGGGGCGTCGGTGGCCGCAAGGTTTAGTCTTTGACACGGCGCTCATCACTGTAAGGTAAAGGTCCCGGGTTCGAATCCAGCGGCCCTGCATTCGGATCCGACATACTTACAAATGGGCTTTTTTTCAAAAACACCGGCACCCTGAGGGTTTATATGACCTCTGCTGTTGCGAACCCTCGTTAAAAAAAAAAAAAAAAAAAAAAAAAAAATTAAGTAAGATATTGCTTTTTAATAAGTTGAAACATTAATTAAAATTAAATTCATCAAACTTTCTATATTTTAAAGCAGTAATGAATAAAAATCATCCCAATTTTCTCCATTTAAAATGGCTAAAGGGTGGAGTTTAATACGTATGTTTTTAACCTAGTATCATCAAAAGTTCATTTCAGTGAAATTCTTTCTCTTTCACTTCACAATATTAGGTCTTCATCAGGGCTCTATAATAATTTAATTTAACTCTAAAACAATTTAATAATTTACTTTTAATACTGTGACGAGTAAGTTATCCATTGTTGTGTAAGAATTATTGTGTTACTTATTATTTATTAATTATTAACGTTGTTATTACTTGTAGAACCCTGATGAAGACCTCAATAAAGGTTGAAAGCTTGGCATAAGTTACAAAACTTACTTGTTTTTGATGACCGCATCCCTGCTCTCGAACTTACTATTGATATCCTGACGGTCGATTCATCCTTCCCTCGTTTCACCATCCCAGTCACTAGCTCTCTCACTCTCTTTCTCACACTCTCCCTCCTACTCTTCTCTCTCTCTCTCCCCTCTAACTCTTCTTAGGGATTTAACTAAAATTATATTACTAATTATGGGATTCGTATTTGCCGCGCTTCCATGGCTTTTTAATTGCCCATAACATAAAAATATACTCCAAATGAGTTTGGCCGTCAGGTTGAAGGTAAACTTTCCTGTATGACTCGAAGTACTTTACTTTATTTTACATTATATGTACTAATCTCAATATATTATCAGAGGGGATCCTGATAAAGGTCCTCATTCCAAAAGATTTAAAACAATTCGTCAAGCCCAACATTAATTTTTGTTTATAATTTTGCAAAGCAGAGAAATGAAGCGCCATTTTTTATGTAAATAGTACAGTTGTGTCCAAGTTATCATAGTTTTTAGTTTCGACTCAAGGTTAACAAAAGGGAATCCCTTTTGTACATACCGGATTCTAATCGAATTATTTGATTAGTTATTGTTTTATTAATCGATTGAAAGCAATGGCCGCCAATGTTATAATACGAGTTAGATTCGTCGGAATGAATTGATAACAGTCAATTTCGGCTCCTTTGTTAAATGGCTGTATTAATTTGGCATTTTAGTCGACTGATGTAAATTATTCATTAAAAAGGTTTTAAAATGTCCGTCCTTAGCACAAGCATGGTCCATTATTGTCTATTTATAATTACTAATTAAATTAACAATAGATCACTATAATAAAAGACGGATATTAATTTGTTAATCATCAGCCGTACCTGTTTATATTTATATATATTTATATTATATATTATTATATATATTTATATTATGTATGTAAAACGTGAATAAAGTTCTATCAAAACATGTAGATGATTAACTTCAACAATATTCGTCGAGCCAATGATGTATTTACCCTGAACGTAAATCTTTGAACGTACGTTTGCCACTGGCTGTCAGGACCGGTGAGTTTCTAGATTGAACGTTTAATATAAGACATATTCAAAAATGTAGTAACTTACCGGCTGTCATGATTATTTTAAAAATACATAGGCGGGGATGTGCGTTCAGACAGTGACAAAAGTGTAATTTTCAAAGTAATTGCTAGATTTTGTCTGTAAGCTTTTAGTGAAGCTTCGTAATTTCTCAGGACGTAGAAAAATGCGTAGAAATTTACTATTTTCCATCAGGTAAAAAAGTGAGAGAAATGAGCGAGAAAGAGATGAGTTAAAGGGAGGAAGAGACCAAGAGTTAGAGGGAGTGGGACCGATGGAGGGAGCGGGGAGAGGAGAGAAAGAGAAAGAAAGAAAGAGCGGGAGCGAGGGGAGAGAGAGAGTGAGTGAGAGTGAGGGAGAGAGAATGAGAGAGGGGGTGAGAGTAAGGGTGAGATTGAAAGAGAAGAATTTTTAAATGTGTTTAGTTTTTGTATACAGTGAATCAACAACTCACCACTTTTATTATTTCAATAACATAATTTTGTTTTCCAAATCTAGTTTTCTGGTTATTACCAATCAGTTGAAGATTTTTAGCACTAAATAAGGAAATAATGAGGATTGAATTAAGTGAGATAAAATATCAGAGGCTGCCTGCAAAGTAGTCCAAAAACAACCGATCAAAAAATAGGAATAATTTTGATAAACAAAAAATATGTATTTTTAGGCACGCACAGTCTCTCATGTGCGGATTTCCACTTAACAATGCCCACGTTAGGAAAATGCATATCTTAAACTATGCCAGTAAAGTTTAGATTTATTCTGTCATCAGAAGTGAGAAAAATATAGATGGAATCAATAAACACTCCCTTAGTTTAAATGTCCGCTTTTGATTTATTTACGGAGGCCAAGTTGTATCTTTTAGATGCAGTTTATGATAAGTTTCTAAATCCCTGCACATTTTCCTGTGAATCTTTTTAAAATTTTCCTCCTTTTCTGTGATTATCACATCAAGACAGTCGTGGGGTCGATTCCCACCGTCGTCCCTACAATTTCTGTCCTCTTCTCCAAAAATATCAGATAGAAATAGTTTTTTATAATTATTTCGATCAAAATTTAATTTCCCGTCGTGACGGGATACAGAAATTCTTTAATTGGGTTTTTAGTACGACGATAAGCGGCCTAAGCTCTACAGCCGACAGCTGTCAATTTTTTCCAGGCCAGATTTCCTACTTGATTTCTAATCATGATATGCTCAGTGTTATTATAATTTTTATTTTCATCAGGGGGCCATGCCGGTAATAAGTACAATTATTATACAATATTAGGGGTTCCAATAGAACAACGACAGAGACTTTTTTCTGTAATAGTTGGGTAGATTTTTAATTTGATAATAATTTTTTTACTAATTTGTAATTTTTGACTAATTGGTTATTCTAATCTAAGCTTCTTGGTTTTTTACATTTAAATCGTTTTTTATTACAAATTTTTCATTTCATTATATTTTATTTTATTTTTTAATTCCCTGACTGAAAATTCGTATAGATAGCAACTTTCACAAAACATCCATCATACCTGTCACAAGAAGAAGGAAGCTAACCCTAAAAGCATACACTGTAAAATAATAAACCATAACATTTACAAAGAATCAATGTGCCTTGGAATGGCTCTTGACCAAAGAAGTGGAGAAACCGTATAGGCTCTGAAAAGTATAGTAAAAATATGAAACCTGGTGCCTAAATCTAAGGTCAGATTGATGTGATTAAGATAACATTTTTGGTGAGAGATGAATTCCAGTATATTAAAAAAAAAGAAAATGTAGTGGTCGAGTGTTCGAAAACTGATTTAAATATTATATTTAAAAAAATAGTGTCATGAACAAAAGCCTTGAAGGGGTGAGAAAAATGAAAGCATGTCTCCCTTTGTATACAACATATAAAATTAATTGACGGGATTATTAAAGTTTAAATATGCCAGACCGGTCGAGCCGTCTCAAAACTTTTATGTTCACTATGTCAACTCGGTGCAGCAAATGAATTTATAATTGAACTCTTGGACTGTTAATTATAACATACCATCGGCTTTTTAATGAGAAAAAATTAAATCGGTTAATATTATTTTACACACTAATTTTGTTTTAAATTTAAAAAAAGACAGTCGACACATTTGCGTATTGATTGGTGGAATTTTACAGAATCAAAACCGAACGACGAATCAGAACATGTACACTTATATGCGTTACCCAGTCTTTCGATTAAGGGAATGAGAGAGAGGGAGAAAGAGAGAGAAAGAGAGAGAGAGAATGAGTGAGAGAGATGGAGTGAGAACGAGAGAAAGAGATAGTAAGAATGACAGAAGAAGAGAGGAAGAATAGAATAATGAGTGAGGGAGACGGACTGAGAAAGAGAGAGTAACAGTGAGAGAGGGGTAGAGAGAGAAAGAGAGAGAGAGAGAGTAGGAGAATGAAGGATGGAGATGGATTGAGAGAGAGAGAGAGAGTGAGAGAGAGAGAGAGAGAGAGTGAGAGAGAGAGAGAGATGGGGAAAGAGACAAAGAAAGAGAGAATACGAGAATGAGTGATGGAGATGGATTGAGAAAGAGAGAGAGGGAGAGAGTGAAAGAGCGAAAGAGAAGCTTGAGAGAAAGATGGGGTGGGAAAGAAAGGGAGAGGGCGAGCTAGAGAGAGAAAACGTGAGAAAGGAAAAGATAAGCTGAAGAAGAGTGAGTATGATATAAAGAGAAAGAGTGAGAAAAAAGAGAGAGAGGGAAAGAAAGATAAAGAGAGGGAGAGAGAGAAAAGGAAAATGAGAAGAGGGTGAGAGAAAGGGAGAAAGTGAGAGGGAGTGCGTCGGAGAGGGTGGGAGTGAGGGAGCGAGGTGATTAAAGGTCGTTTGAGTGATAATCTCCACTAGGTCCACTAGTAGGTACGTTCTAAGGAGTGAGTCGTAAATGGCGAAAAAGAAAATCGTAGTTCTTTTAAGAATTAATTAATTTTAAGATGATTTCACAGCAGGTTTCCAAGAATAACGTTCGTTTAACATTAGATAGATAAACCGTCAAGAAAATCATTTTCACCCATGAATTCATACCCATCAAAGGTGCGTAAACAAACAGTGACAACCTTATAAAATAGATCGTGGGTTCGAATCCCGCTCGTGACACTGACTTTTTTATCTCAACTAAAAACCTTAATTAATTGACTTATAAAAAAGACAACCAAAAAATCACACAGTCGTTGAATATGGCAAAATGATGATTCTGACATACCAAAATGGGTTACGAAAGTTTTTATAGGATGGAGGGTTTTTAATTATCCAAAGTAAATTGCAAATATTTTAAAAAGTCAGTACAAATCAAGATTATGTAATTATTACTAAACAAAAATACAAGCAAAGTGGTGGATTACTGCCCCATAATAACTAATGAGAATAGACGGACCAAAATATGACAATTGACATTTCATCTGTTTCCATCCATACAGCTCTTTCAGTCAAACATTGTAAATAACAGATGGACAATAGCAACCTTACCCTTAGGAATTGAACAACACAAAGAAAATTCAATTTAACGCGTCAACGGACAAATAAAAATCATTTTGTTCAGATCAAAGTTATTTTAGAGAAAGTGAGAGAGAGAGAGAGAGAGAGAGAGAGAGAGAGAGGAGAGAGAGAGAAAAGGAAGAGGGAGAGTGGGTGAGAGAGCGAGGAGGGAAATAATGATAGCTCGGTTGTTTAATTTATTGTGAGAAATTGAGAAGGTTGGAACAATAGTTGTCCCATTACCCGGTGTTCTGGGAAATGGGGTCCCCGACCACTCGGCGTTATTAATAATCTATGAAGTTTTATAAGCAGTTCAATATCGTGATTCCCGCCTGGAAGTATCACCGACCCCTGCCGCAAATGAACTCTGGATAAATCCATGTCGGGGCAAGTATCGACACTTTCACACTTTGAAGTCCAAAAATTTAGTGACTTGTATATCTCGAGGTCAACTTACCAGTCGAAGGTCCTTTTTAACAATACTGTCAACCTCTTTGAATTTAATTGGGCCTTTTCCCTTGAAACTGACAAAGCGGCAAAAGGGAAATTTTTTCAATTGGAAAATAACGATTGGTTTTAAATAAACCTACAGAAATAGACGTCGTTATATAAATAGGCGTGTGTTTTTTGATGTTTTTAGGATGATGATGATAATGGATGATGGATACTATCAAGTAGGAGTTTGTTCTCCAAGTACTGCAGCCTTCTTGTTTATTGTACATTTCTAGTTCCTTGGCTCATTGCAATCGACTCGATCCTTCACCAAAGACTTAGCCATTGACTGTCGTTGCTTTTAGGATTTAGGTACATTTTGTTGGACAAATTAAGTCAAATTCATAAATTAAAGCTTTATTTTATAAATAAAAAAATGAAACGATTATTCACTGCAGTATGCTGAAATAACCTGAAAAACATACAGCACTTATCATTTTGGTCTGCCTTTCTGGGCCGTCTCGCATTTCATCATCAGTTTTTGGTGTGTGACATTACTTTTTATTCGTCTTACGTTACAACATTAGCAAGATGATATGTACAAATTTATTCACGATTTTTGTGTTAAATATAAGAAATCGACCCGACATCCAAAAGGCCGAGACCATCCAGGCTAGTGTCAGACCAAACTTTATTAAGCATAGGTTGTAAATTAATTTTTTCTTACATTTATTTAATTAAAAAATTTAAAAAACCTTTCTTAATTAACCTTTTTTATTTTTTTATATTTTTTTCAATTAATATTTTTCACTAATAACAAACTGTTTTAAATTTCGAATTAACCTTTTTGGATGTAAACCTAACCATTTTTAATAATAAATTAGAAAAACTTAGGAGATGGCAAGAAATATAAACACGTATTGTATGTAAAAAAAATTCCCGTATTAAAAAAATAGAACATAAAAGACCATACAAAAATTAATTACAATAAAAATTAAAAATTATATAATAAAATAGTTTTTTTTCCATCAAACTTTCTTTTTTACAGACAAGTTAGCACTGTCTCATTTTGGAAATTAATACATTTCGTACAAAATTAATTAATTCAAATTAAACCTTTTTATCTTTAAATTAATTTGTTTTGATATTAAACTAATCATTTTTACTGTTTAAATTAACCGCTTTGGACGTTAAATTAACATCCAATAAAATTTTTGAATAATTGATTATTTAAAAGAGATTGTAAAAATGTAAGGATGTAATGTAAAATTTTTGGGTATTTGAGAATCGTGTTGGTTAATATAAGGTAATTGCGCTCATAAAGGACCACAAGGAAATTAATTGAATTAGAATAGGTCCTTTTTCTGTCAGGCTAGTCTTTTTTTCCGTCAAGTTAACTCTTTTTAATTTGGAAATAAACCATTTTCCCACAAAATTAACTCTTTCTAATTTCAAATCAACCCTCTTTATTACTGTAAATTTGAACTTTCTTTGTTAATATGAAATGGTTGGGCTCTTAGAAGGCAGTATGTAAATGAATTAAAAATAAAAAATATATAAAAAATAGCTTTTTTCCGTGAAATTAATCTTTTTTCTACTCAAGTTAGCTTTTTTCATTTGGAAATGAACACTTTTCTTATCAAATTAACGCTTTTCAAATTGAAATTAACTCTTTCTTTAAAGCATTAACGACAATAAACCAAAAATAAACGAAGGTAGAACCCATTAGCCTATATTTAATGGGAAAAAAGCCGCCAATTGTTGACAACCTTAAAATAATGGGCATATGGTTCAACAAAAAATGGAGGTGGAATACTCACATTATGAAAATATGTGAAAAAGTATCACAAATAATTCATATATTAGTTTGATCAGCTAAAGACTATTGGGGATTGGGACATGGGCCTTTAATCATATATGTAATATATAAAGGTTCAATAGTTATGCTGCTACAGTTTGGTATTCATCGTTTAAAAAAAAAAAAAAAAGCGCTGGGAATTATCGGAGGATATAGAACCATATCTTATCCTTTGCCGCAGTTCTTCAACTGAGGTTGCTGGGTTATGATTGCTGTAGACACTGTTTTTTAAATGGTCCCACAGAAAATTGTCAAGTGGAGTTTAATCGGGTGACTGAGGACGCCAACAGATCGCGGGCCATGGGGCCATGTAGTCCTATCCACCTATCCTGGAAGTGACCATTCAAATAACGTCTCACGTGCAAATAATTGTGTGCTGGGCATCCATCTAGCTGGAGAATCATTCTTTGTTGCTGTGGCAGAGGAACATCATCTAATAGTGTTGAAAAAACCTCCCTCACTGGTGGAACTAAGCACCACATAAATTATATTCGTAGAAATAAGGCCCAATTAATTTATTTCCGAGAAGTTCATACCAAATGTTGATACTGTGAACCAGATGATGACAAGAGTACGAAATTTGATTTTCCTCTGCCCACGTTCAAAAATTCCAACAATTCGGTATGCCATAAGAGGGAAAAGATCATTCGATTCATCAGCCCATAGGTTGTACGAAAGAACGTTTTCTTCAGCCTCCCAAATCGACATTTGTGCAAGGAACGTTAGACGCTTGGCTTAAGATAGTAAGTCCGGAGTAAATCTCTAATTTTGTTTTTTGAAAAATCTAAAACACTTCCAACATTTTGGAGAGAGGAATTCGGATTTTCGCAAACATACAGCAAAATATTCAGCTCCTCGTTGAAATTACGCTGCCGGTTTCTTGGTAATGGAAGAGCAACTGATCCGTATCTCCTCATATTGCAAGCAATACGAGTAAACGTATTGTGATTTACTCTGGGGTGATCAGGAAATTTCTGGGAGTACAACTCGGCTGCACCACGCGCAATACCATAATCAATGAAGAGCCTAAACCGTTGCGGCCACCGACGCCCCCAACTCGCTGTTGATCGGAAAAATGTGCTCTTCTGTTAATTTTGAATGGAATACTGAATGTAACGAATAGGTACTGTTGTAAAATTTATTTTCTTACAGATATTAAGATTTGCATTCACAATGCGACGAAGAATGACATAATGTAAACAATAAAGGCCAATAATGTTAATTTTATTGAAAAGCAAATTATTGGAAATAACTACGTAACAAACGAAATTCGTTTTTACAAACATTTTGCCATAACTTGATCATTGTTAGACAAATTTACAATCCGATTGCACCATTGTTTTGAGCGTAAACAATCCTTTAAAATTATGTGCTTTTAAATTATGTATAGGGTCGTATTTGAAATTTTGAAGTTGAACTGAGCCTGAGGTTCCCTGTATAATATTTCTCCAAAAAAGGTAAAAATTTGAAACTAAAGTAAAAAATATTAAAGATGTATTTTTTCATATCGTTATTGGTTCCAGGACACCCTGTATATACATTTTTCTTTTGTTTGAACCCGAAATTCAGTCGAAGAATCGCCGTTTCGTGTCCTCTTCTTCATGACATGATTTTTATCGAAAGCATCCACTTGATTTAGTCAAAACTGTTGGACTCGCAGCATACTCGGTGAATCCCGCTCAATTGCTGACAATCGCGATTCTGTTCGTTGCGGTCGTCAAAGCCACCACCCGAGCATCCGTCATCAGTCAAGTTCGCCTATGTGAGAAGACAACTCTCTTCTCTTTCAATTAAGCAGTCTCTCCAACGAGGGGTCGTACGGGTTATTTCTATTCCTTAAGGAATTGCCGACTCACCCCTCTGATTGCCTAGGTGTTAAAGAGTGGAGATTAAATCCAAGAAAAGGAAGTCTAATCGAAAGAAATAATTGAAATCATTTGTAAATACAAGGCTGAAAGTACAATATTGGACGAGATCAGGTTGTGGCACTTGGGATCTTTTACCCTCTCTAGAAACACTCTGTTAAATCTGTTGGATGGATCAGATGCACGGACGCTCACGCAGTACGCCTGCCACTCCTGGAAATGTAGATTAGACGTATGGAATTCAATTTTTGACCCCTCCAATTCATTCACTCTAATTTCCTTTATATATTATATGATTTATTAAATCCGATTTTTCGTCGCTTTACGATTAAGACTTTTCCCCTCTGTTTGTTTTCTATTATGAGTATTTTTACTATTATGTTTAACCTTTTTTGAGTGTTTGCTAGCATATAGCGAATAATATAATTACCTCGCTTTAATTTTTATCTCTTTATTATTATTTCTTCATTGTTATTTTTTCTTTTATTATTTTTCTCTTAACAACGGCCTCCGGTAAACGGATTGTTATCCATGCCTGTACTATGCTTTGCAAATAATCACACTGCTATATTCGCAGAAATAAAAAGCATTAAAAAAATTGCTGCAATTGGCTGAAATTTATATAATACTGGTTATAGGTATTAATTTTTTTTTTTGAGCGTGGCACGGGTTTATTGTGGGTTATTTCTTGGTTAAAACATTGTCAATACATGTTTGTTCTAAATTGAAATAGTTCTCACTTAATCTGTTAGATAAAAGTTTTTGACATAGTTTATTGGACATCTATACGTAGAAACGTTTGTGGAAATTGGATTTTAATACGTTTCATTATATACAAAAAGAATCGATAGCTGTTACATTTTTATTCTATGTATTGAAGTTAGATGTAAAAAAGATACAGGGTGATTAAAATGCTATAATAGTTGGTATCGTTTTTCCCGTCAAATTAACCCTTTTCATTTCAAATTATTCTTTTTTAAATTCAAACTAGTAATTTTAATTTCAAATATTTAACCGATCTTAACTTTAATTAAACCTTTTTAATGTAATGTTAACCTTTGGTAATTTCGATTTTACACTTTTAAACTCCTAATGAACATTTATAATTCACAATCAACCCATTTTAAATTCACACCAATCGTAAAAATTAGCCCTTTTAATTTCAAATTAATTGTTTTTAACTTTGTATAATAATGTTCTTATAAAAAACCAAAAAACCTCTAGGGGATAAACGCAGACAAGATCAAAAAGTTATAATCAAATCAAACGTAGGCTTAAATATTTGAAAGAATGTTTTCATAAAACCAATTAGCAATCAGAGGACGAGAAATATTTAAAAATTCATTGACCAACAAAACTAGCTTTCGTAAAAATAGAAACACAATCTGGATGATCAGGTTGGTCTATTTCAAATTCTTTTTGCTAATTCTCTCTTCAAAATAGTTTTTCTTTGAAATATTTTTGAATATCTTTGGTACGATTTAAAAAAAAATTATTTTACGTATTCTTTATTCAGATTTGCTTAACACTAGCGCTAACGAACTTTTAGCTTTCTTGTGCATATCCTCCAACTTACAAAAACAATACGAGATCGTTTTAAGATATAATATAATGTAATATTTTGCAATGTAAAATACTGAGGCCTTTTATATAAAAAGATGAAAAAATTAGGTAAATTAAAGTTCAAAATTATTTCCAATTTTTCAAATCAATCAACCTGAAATATATTGTAATTGTAGTTAGTTTTTATATGGTTTTTAAACTTCCAATTATTTTATATTAAAAAAACAAAAATATAAAAAGTAAAAATTTATTTTTATAATTAATTTTATTTAATTTTTAATTTCAGTTGTAAATTATTTTCATATTGTGATTATATTTCAAATCATCTTCTAGGTTTTCTGATGTTTAAAAAAATAAGGCAAATTTTTTTATTAAAAAAGAATAATTTTTATTGAAAAAAGTTAATTTAATTTAAAAAGTGTTCATCAGGTGCAAATAACATGAGAGGTCCAACTAAACCCTAGGCAGACCCGTTCCTTTTTGTTTCTAAGTTCTTTTTTAAGTGCTTTTTCTTAATTAACAGTTGACAGCATTAAGTTAACGGTTACACGTGTTTAATATTCATTCTTTTTGTGTTCTTGTTTGAATTTATGTCTATTTTGAAAATGGAGAAGTTGAAAATTACAATTAAAATTAGGAGACGATAGAGCTCGTTAAATATGCTCGATTATGGCTTATTTTACCATCGAAAGCAATTCAATAGCAAAATTATCTATTTTTTGTCAATTATTCCTTTCCCGTTTGAATGTCCAGATTCGACAGATGAGAGAGGATCGAGGTCCGCGTAACGGCTTAACGTATTTATCGGTGTGAAGGTGTCAAGTGTCGAATAATTTCACAATGGTGCGCTTGTTTGTATCGATTTGGGTCCGTAGTGATGTGTTACGTTCCAGGCTAATTGGACGTCTCTCTGCTATTCAATGTATCTGCCCAAAAATCAATCGAAAGAACAGAACTTTCAAGTGTTTTAACAAAAAACACATATCTTAACGCATCTCATTTATTTTTTATATGATTCTTAGTTTCTCCTCAGAACAAATCAGTTACACACAATTTCACTAAAGCTTATATATTACGCCAAACGTGTAGAGACTAATAGATTGCAGAATTTATTAATGAGAGAGAATAATAGTAAGTTTTAAAAGATTATATAAAAAAAATTGCTCAAGCGAAATTTCGAAGAAGTAAATTACCAAAGGATTTTATAATGGTTGAGAAAATCGATGGATAAATTGCTTCAGAAAACTCTCACGAAGAAGACGAATAAGTCAACTTTTAAATCGGAAGAGGTGTGACGTATTGATAAAGAAAATAAGCAAAAAAGAAAAAAAAAATTGATGAAATCACTAGTTATTGGTTGTAAGAGAGACCCTGTATACTAAACCCGCAAGACTTATGAGTGTTGCAGAAGTGTCGGTCTTGCGCGCCGTTTGGGCAGACTTACAAGCGAAGTCAATCAATTAGCTGAAAAGTTACTTGTTTATATTAAAAATATGACGAACATTTTAAAGGAAATTAAGGCCTTTTTTTTGTATAACGACTGCTCAAAAACGGAGATTGCGTCCTAACAACCCAAACACTGAACTCACGTAAAATATAGCAGAAATTATGGAAATTGAATAGTGTGCCGGAAAAATAAAAATAGGAATTCATTCTAAAAAAATAGACATCCATTCTGACAGCCAGGAAAAGCCCGAAACCTGGGAGTCAATTAAGAAACTATTGCACTATAAAGTGCTAAATTGCAGTATCGATCCTAGTTTAAAAAAAATAAAATTTCATATTAAACTGAGGAAGAAAAGGTTTGTTGTAAAAAATAAACAGCAAAAACCACATAAATGCAGATATAAATGCTGCAAGATAATCTCGCAGTAACAGTTAAACCTATGTCTTAATTAATAATTCAGAAATATATTCCTTTTCTCATCAAGTCTTTTTAATTTCAAATTAAATTTTTTTTTTAGACCAAATTAACTTTTTCTGACTTCATATTAACAATTTTAATTTCAAATTAGCCCTTGGTAATTTCGTTATTAACCCTTTCTTTAAAAAATCAAAAAACTAGGATGTGGTGTAAAATGTACACACAAAATGTACATAAAATATATACAATGTAAAATTTAGTTTTTCCGTCAAATCTCATTTATACCTTCAAAATTACTTTTTATGAATTTAATATTGACCTTTTCTGATTTCAAATCAATTCTTTGTGATTTCAAAATTACCATTTCTACAAACCATTAAAAAACATAGAGTCCCTAATTCCTCCCTGTTGAGTTCCTTAATTTTAATAATAGTGAAAGGTCTTTTATATAAGAGCATAATTATATTGCATTTTAAAAAAATTCAAATGAAAAGAACAAGCCTTTATTTTATATTTAATTTTGTATCGTTTTTTTGTAATTAATTTTTAAATGGTTTTTAAAATCTCAATTATTTTATACTATAGAATAGTCTCTAAACAAAAGAAGAATTTTTTATTTTATATAATTTGTAATTGTAATTGATTTTCATATTGTTTTAAAGTGGACAATTATTTTTTATGTTCAATAAATCTCAGTTTTTTAATGGTCTTATGATCTAAGCATATTAGCCAAGGTCTGAGACAATTTTGCGTACTTTCTTTGGCGGAGGGGGGAAGGGTATCGTGAAAAAATGCCAGAGACGACTGTGCGCATGGAACCCACGAGCCGAGAGTCTTTCACGCTAAACACTCGGCTACCGTGGTCCCCAAATCTCAGATTAAATAAGGATAATTTATTTTTATATTTAATTTTTCGATAAGTTTTATTTTATATAAAAAATGAATAAAACTATGGTCCCCTAAAAGCTCAATATTTAATTTCAAACTTAATTTGAAATAAAAAAGAGTTATTTTTCTATATTAAAAAGTTCACTTGGTGGGAACAAAGATTATTTCGCCCAAATAAAGTTATTGTATTTTTTAATATAATTTTACATTTTAATTTTAATTAATTTCCATTCTTCTAACAACCCAATTATTTTATTATTATTAAAAATAAAATTCTTTAATATACTGAAATTTTTCATACCACATACCATCTCCCTAAGTTTTTAAAAAGTTATCTGCTTAAAAGACTCCAGGATATGATCTTATCACTGAAGAAATACTAAAAAAATTGCCGAAAAAGGAGATAGTCAAACTAACATACCTATCTAATGCTGCAATCTGACTGAAATATGTTCCCAGGATCTGAAAATCCGCGGAAATCATTACGGTAAAAAACCCGGGGAAACCGGCGAACGAGGTCAAATCATATAGACCTATATCGCTACTTCGGACAGTCTCATTGTTTAAAAAAAATAAATCATCCCTGTCCACCAATTCCGACATTCAAGACATTCATCAATAAGCCAAATTCAACGAGTAAAGGACGTAATAGACTACGTAATGACTCGAAAGAAAACCAATTTGTTCTGCTATCCTCCTTGATATCTTAAAGCTTTTGATAAGGTCTGGCATAAAGGATTCATCAGTAAATTAAAAGGAATGCTACCAAAGCAGAATGTAGATATCATCAGTTACTACCTGGCAGACATTTTAGAGTCAAACAGGATAATCTACTGCTTTACTTGTTATGCACCAGTGATTTTTCAAAAATAATAAAAAGTGCAACGTTTGCAGATGACACAGCAGTGATATCAGTAGGGCCGACATTAAACATTCAACCAAAATCCTTCAAAAGGTTTGTAATAAGATAAACGAAAGGACAAAAATGACAATCAAGCTCAATGAACGTAAATAAGTACATATAAATTTTACAAAAAAATGGACCATGTTCCGTCTCTCACAATCGATCGAAATGTTATACCATATGGCGATACAGCTAAATATCTAGGAATGACCTTAGATACCAAGCCGAGATGGAAAGAGCACGTAAGGAAGAAAAGGACTGAAATAGGTTTAAGGTATAATAACTATACTGGTTGATAAGACGCAGTCCAACCTTACTATTCAAAACGTAATATTATTATACAAACAAGTCCTAAAACCTATGTAGACATGTGGTAATCAACTATGGGATTGAACCAAACACAGAAATATCAAAATCGTACAAACTCTCCAAAATAAAATCTTACTATTATTATCAAACACGATCAATGCACATTGATAAGAAAAAATAAGGACTTACAGGGGTACAGGGAAAATACAAAGATTTGCCGCTAAACACCAGTGTGCACGAGAATTTGGAAGGGACAAAACTCCTACATAATCGAAACACTGCCAGAAGGTTAAAAAGACGAAAGCCATATAAACTAGTGTAGTTAGAAGTAAAGTGTACAATATTATTGTATCAATGAGTTTAAAATAACATAAACATTTATTTATTCTATATGTATTATTGTAAAATTATTGGCCCAATAAGACTAGTTTTAATAAATAACTTAAATAAAAAAATCTCATAAGTTTTTTGATGCTGTAAAAAAGGGTTAATTTAAATTAAAAAGAAGTAATTTGAGTTAAAAGTGTGGTAATTTGAATTGTATAATACTTAAATTAAAAATGGTCATTTTGAACTATAACAGTCTTTGAAGGCCTGTTATTATTTGTTTTGCTTTTCTTTTGTGTTAAATTGTAAGATGCCAGAAGTTAATAAAAAAGGAAAATTAATCAACTCTTTCATTCAAAATGCTATCTATGCACTCAAAAAGTACTAACAAATGACACGCTTCAATACCTAACTTGTTAAAAAGATAGTTCCTACTCACAGTAAGTTCTCAGTTACTCACTTACTGTATAAGGACAGATCAGAAATGAACAAAAGAAATGTATTGGTCTGATTTAATTAACACCTATTTAAAATTAAAAATATGCGTAAACAAAAACCAGCTGTTATATTCATGGCTGCCATGTTGGTTACCTACGCCCTAACGGATAGCAATGGGACTACATTTTCGATCTAACATCAAACATTGGCCCTGGCCTGTTAGATCGTGCAATGTTAACTAGCCGATTCTTACTAGTCTACGTCATCCTTTTTTTCGATCTAACAGGACCTAGCAGAGTTAACAAGGTTAATACAGCGATCATAAATACCCCTAGTATCTTCACTAGTTCATAATGCTAAACAGTTGGAAATCTATAAAAATCCATTTATCAAACGGTAAATAATCAAATAATCCAGCACATTGGAAATTTAAGATATGTACCACGTTTTGCCGAGAAATCGGTCAAAGGGAATTGAAACTCAATTAATAATTAATTATAAGAGGGGACTTCGTCTAAAGATGATTATGGTGGGGTTCGGACGGGGATTCCCTTATTACAAACTGAAACTATTAATATAGGAATTATTTAATAATAATGCACGGAGTTTAATTACATAATGACCCATCACCTTCAAAATATTTCGTGAATTTGTTGGCTTTTGTTCGTGTCAAGAATAGATCAATTAAAAAATATATGTCTTCTGGACAACCCGTTGACAAGATCGTGAATACTCCTAATATTTTAGTTGTCTGTGTAGGGCCTATTTATTGACCTACAGATTTAAGAATTTCTAGATAATTTGTAACTTTTTAATTACAATCCTGTTTAAAAGTTCTTCGAATCGATTTGTTTCGAACTACCATTTGTTAACTACTTTGCGTCTGTTACTTTAGTGCTTTTCCAATTTTATCTTTGTTCTGATCGTGAACCTCTCGTGTTCTAACTTTTGACCTTCTTTTTATTGTTGCCGTATTCCATTAACATACACTTTAGCACGATCGCCTGGCTATTATTCTTAATTTTGCTAAGGTGATCGCTTTGCTCCCGTATTGTTTAGTATACTCAATTATAATTTTTCTGATTCAGGTCTACATTCACAAACATGCATATAAAATTTTATTCAAATTGATTGGTTGTCAAAGTTGGTTTTGAAAGATGGAGGGGTATTTACGTATAGAAAAGAATGGTCTGGTATGCCCTACTACAAGTCTAATGTAGTCCGAAAAAATCTGCTGCTCGTAAAACACACCTTGTAAGTCTATCCAAATAATACATTTGAGCTCCTGAAATTTTTGCAATGTCTAATTTTTTCTAGATTGAGTTGTTTACGAGAAAACTTAGGGAGAGTATATCGTTTGAAATTTTATATGTTAGAACAGAATTTTTATTATTAAACATTAGTAAGTGTATTATTTTGAGTTCCAAATTGTTGAATTAAACATTACTCTTAGTGGTCGTCGCCAGGAATCTGGCAGCGTTGCAGCTCGTAACAACGGGGCAAGTACTGCACATGGTCAATTCAGCAGTTGCTGATGGTCGACCACCTGTGGCGACATGTTTTATTAAGTCAATTCGTAGAGCTTCAACTTCACCACACCAAGTAGACCGGGTAAACTCAATTATTCATTTACTAATCCTAGTTGCCGCCATCGCTTCACTGTTTCTACCCGTCTGACCATTGATATCTCAAACTATTTAGTAGAAAAATAAAAAAAAACCGAAAATATTTTATTCTTTTTGTTCGGGTTCGATTGGTTTTTGAAAGGTCAATCCCGCTCTCGCTGGAAAACTGGGAAACAATGGGCGTCAGATCAATTGAACCTCCTTTATAAGTTATTAATGGATGCTTTGCATAGGAGCTTAGCCACCGGCCGGATTTTGCATATGATACTGAATATTCCCAACTCCCTAGATCCCAAATAGATGGAATGTTTGTTTGTCGGTTCTGTATGGTGAGAGCCTCGAGATCATCATCTGAATAATTTTGTTCGGACTATTTGAGTTTCGACGAGGCGAAGACCGCAGCCAAACCTAAATCTAATTGATAACCAAACTGTTGATAACAATCTAAACGGCGAGGGTATATCATTATCATTTAGACTTCTAAAGCTTCTTTTCATTAAATATCAAATTAACCCATTTTAACATCATTCAATTCATGTTAATATTATTTAATTTTCCATTATTGTTTTTTTAACTTTTTAACTAAGTTAACCTATTTAATTTCAAATTATCCCTTTTTAACTTCAAATTATTTTTATATTATTTTACCGCTTTGTTATATAAAATTGATTTTTTTAAACTATATTTATTATAAGCTGTACAATTATTTACAACATGTAATGAGTTATAAATATTTATGAAGTCAAATTCTTCTTGTATTAATTGAAGATTATTTTAAACCACCAACGTAGTGTTTTATATAACATAGAAGTCAGATACATTCACTTCCCGAGAGTACTCGATATTCGTGGGGGGTGGAAAAAATTTAATTTAACGTAAGACATTAAAATTTTAATTTAAAAAGAGTTAATTTCAAGAAAAAATCTCAATTTGAAGAATTAAAAGTGAAAGTTCATTTCACAGAAAAATGCTATATAGCGTTGAAGTATGGGAACAGCCTATATAAAAACGTGCTTTCATTATTAAAATTGGAATTACCTGAAATACATAAACGTAATAATAAACTATATACTATAAACAGAAGAAATTTGAAATGAAAGGCTTAATTTAAAAGTTCAAAATGTTCATCTGAAATTAAAAAGGGTTAATTTGAAATTTAAAAAGTTAAATTTGAAATTAAAAAGAGTTAATAATATAAAAATGATTAATTTGAGAGAAAAAAATGGTTAATTTGAAATTAACAATCCTTAATTTCATGGAAAAGTCTTAATTTGAGGTAAAAAAAGAGTTAATTTTAAGTTAACTAGATATAAGGGGACCGCGGTAGCCGAGTGGTTAGATGAGAGACTCTCACACCGCAGTCGGTGGTTCGATTCCCACCGTCGCCTCTGGCCCTTTTTTCACAATAACCCCCCCCCCAATTTGAACACACATATACGAATTGTCACATGGCTAATATGCATAGTTCATAACGCCAAAAAAAAAGAAAAAAAAACCTAGATATTCAAAAGGTCAATTTGCAATTAGAATGGGTTAATTTGAAGTTAAAAATTTGAATTTGAAGATAAAAAGTTAGTAAGTTAAAAAAGGGTTAATTTCACGGAAATAAACTCAGTTATACCACAAATTTCTTTCACATTACCCTTCCTCACTTAATACGTAGATGATATATTGACAGCAGTTCCCACAGATCAAATTCAAACTACATTAGATACATTTAAAGCTTTCACCCACGCCTACAATTTACACATGAAATCGAAAAAAAAAAATACCATTTTTAGATACACTCGTAATAAAACAACCAGATGGAACATTAATCAAAGATTGATATCAGAAACCCAGAAACACAGATCGCTACCTCATTTTACATCTCACCATCCTATTCATGCAATAACAAACACGGCCAAAGGTCTATTTCGCAGAATTATTATCCTGAGCCATGAATCATTTCACCACAAGAACATAAAAATATACAAACACATCCTCCATCACAGTCACTACCCTAAACACATAATCAACAGAATAATCAACAACTACAACTCAACACTTACACCATCTGCTTTTACTAATAATACCACATCAAAACTATCAAATACACACAAACCAATATACATATCCACGCCATTCATTCACGGCCTATCACATTTCTTTCTTCTGATAACTTTAAAATAGACTTCAAAAACAATTCACACACTTTTTTCTAAAATTAAAGATCCCACACCAGTAACAAATAATTCTGACGGAATTTACAAGACCAATTGTTTAAACTGTCCAGCACGTTACATCGGAATTACATCCCAATATCTGGATAAGAGAGTAAAGCAATGATCAATGATTGCAAAAAACCCAAACAAAATCCTTCAGCCCTGGGTCCCCACCATTTTGAACACCAACACAATTTCGACTTCAGCAATCCAAAAATATTACACACAGAACAAAACAAACATAAACGTAACTTTTTAGAAATGGTTTACATCCACAGGGATAAACACAGCACCAATTACAGAACAGACCCATGTAAACTCAGTTGCAGCATATCATTAATCAAATTCAATATCGATAACATACATATATCATCACATCACACAAAACATATAATATAACATATCAGACAATCACCACATTCCCCACATCAAACATTTTTACATAGTCTAATTTTTCAACAATTTACCTTTCCTTTCCCTAATTATCCCCGTCTATATAATCTTGAAAGGATAATCAGGCCGAATCATTACCCATATTTTCCCATTTCTTTCACCTCAAAGAAGCCGACTCCTCATACAAAAAATGTCTTTCTATCCCGACTTTCTTCCCCACCCCTTCCAAATCCAACGTACATAAACATAAAACATCAATATCTCACTGGCACTCTCAAACAAGAATGACACATCTGCACAGAAAACAAACACGTTGAGTGAGTACAAATACTTTGATTGAGTCTCAAATTTCTAGCATTGTATAAATTCATTTTTTCACATCCTACATATATTTGTATATTTTAAACAATGTTTATAAATCCCAGGCTCTGAAAATGATCTCAATAAAGATCGAAACGTTCGCACGATAAAGAAAATGTTTTTCTAAAACCTACGACACACCAGACCGCATCTCACGATCTCTAAATAATCATGAAACATAACAATAGTCCAAACGGTTAAGGTGTTGTCACGGTGTCCATCACTACAAGATAATGGTTCCGGGTTCGAATCTAGCGGCTTTTCGGTGCCAAATGGGCTTTTCTGCAAGAATCCGAAGGTTGATACGACCTCTGCTGTTGCGAACCCTCGTTCAAAAGAAGACACAGATATTAACGCTGATTCTTTTTTTCGCGATCACTTACCTGAACATTCTTGCGATTCTTATTGTTATTATCGCTTCTTGTTTTCGTAATATTTTAAGGTTAAAGTTCTTGAAGAATTTAATTTATGGATAACCTGGAATTAAACATAGTTGTACATCTTAACTTCCACATAAAGATGTTATGTTCTGGATTTTGCAGTAGCAAAAGAATAGAAGAAACTGACTTGACCTATAAACAAGCTGTGGGTGAAATATCCCCTAGGAGTTGGAGATGACACGATATAATAAATAAAAAGTGTCATTCCATTTCGTGATACTCGACGCTCAAGGCGGAGCACCGAGAAAAATTTAAAGACAACTCCAAAACACGTTCCTGCTTCCAGCGAGATCGAATCTCGACCTCATCAGTAGTCCAGGACCGCACAGCAAATAGAATGATAAAAGCAAACGCCATCATGGCTATTTAGAAAATGTTCTAACGGGCTGATATCGCCCCCTTCACGTTGAAGAGCATCAAGGCAATCAAAAGGGAAAATTGCACAACATGTCATTTCGTGAATGCATGTTAGATCGAACTCATCCACCTCCGGGAAATCAGCCCTTTCTAATAACACGTTACGACCGGTTGTACAAATATCAACTCTTGTACACACGAGAATTGGCCAGAAGAATCACGGACATGATGGAAAATCATGACATTTGACTCTAAAACCTCGGCAGAGCGGGTTTATGCTTTTAATTTAAGTTTTTCACTTAACCATGAAAAGATGTTCAACCTAGCATCAACAGCAGTGCTATTTTGTTTATTTTTATCCAATTGGAATATTCTAATTTTTTGTGGGGGTCATAAAATCCAATGCTATAAATCCGTTCCATCTTATCATTGCCAAGATTAGAAATTATAAATGATGGGGCGAGTGTGGAGTTCAATCCTTTTTAAGAAAGATGGTTCCTGCATTAAGTTGTTTCGCAACAATCCGGATTTCGAGCCCTTTAGCTCATCGTCAGGTTGAAGGGTTTCCACAAACACGTCTCTCGACATGAATTGCAGAAGTGAACCCGCTGATACCCCCGCCAACGCGACGTTCCAATGAGGAGCTGGGTTTTTAATGGCGCTCAATTTGAACGTGCGAAAAGCGGGAATTATAACACAAATAACAATTGGAATAGTAAATACTGTAAGAAATTAATTGTAAATTAGTGATTAAAGATAAAATATTAAAAAATGAAATAATTAGAATAATACCTTAATATTATTAAATTATTATAAAACATAATAATAATTAGAATAATTAGTTTAATTATTTGGACGTTTAATATCATTTATATACATATTTAAAATAGGAGGTAGATCAAAATCTGTTATATTATTAATGCATTTATCACCATGTTCAATTTTACATTTTTCATTTCAAATTTCTCAAATCAATCTAGTTCTCTCCCTTTGTTGAAACTATGTAACACTGTTGTATTTAAATTTGAATTGAAATTATGTTTTGTTTCTTTTAGATGGTCCTTGAATTCCGAAAATTTGTTCGACTTAGGCAAATGTTCTTTTACTCCAGTTTTTATTTCCCTACCGCTTTGACCTATATATTTAATATTACAGTCATTACAATTGAGTTGGTAAACCCCGCTTTTTGTCCAGTTGTCTACCTTGTCTTTAGGTTTTGAAAGGATATTTTTTAGTGACCCCGTACTTTTATAAGCTATTCTAAAACCTTCTTGTTTAAAAATTTTACTAACTTTTTCCGATAATTCACCAATGTATGGCAAACAACGGAAACCTAATGATTCATTTTTGGTGGGATGGCTGTGTCCTATTGTTGATTCTTTTAAGGTTAATTTTTTTATTCTTTTAACTAGTAACCTATCAATAAATATTTCTAGATACCCGTTGTTTTTTGCTATGGTTTTAATAGTATCTAATTTTTTTATAGTTAGCAGGAGTTAATGGAAGTTTTAACATACGGTCTATGATCCAAATGAAACCTGCAGCATTTTGAGACCATGGGTGGGAAGAATCCGCTGGAATCATAGTGTCTGTAGTTGTGGGTATACATCTATTTCTATTAAGTTGTTTAGTATGGACAATTTTAGGTCTAAAAAGTTCAAACAAGCATCTTTGTTCATTTCCAATGTAAAATTTATATTACCGTGTAGAGAATTAATTAGTTGGAGGAATTCTTCGAGAACCTCTAATGATCCCGACCATATGCATAGAATATCGTCTACATAGCGTTTCCAAAAATGAACATATTTAATTAAATTGTTTTTTTCATTTGAACAGGTTTTTTTCAAAATTATCCATGAATATTTCGGCACGAAGTGGGGATAATGGAGATAATGGATATATTAAGGTATTATTCTAATTATTTCATTTTTTATTTTATTTATTTATTTATTTTTTAATATTTTATCTTTAATAACTAATTTACAATTAATTTCTTACAGTATTTACTATTCCAATTGTTATTTGTGTTATAATTCCCGCTTTTCGCACGTTCAAATTGAGCGCCATTAAAAACCCAGCTCCTCATTGGAACGTCGCGTTGGCGGGGGTATCAGCGGGTTCACTTCTGCAATTCATGTCGAGAGACATGTTTGTGGAAACCCATCAACCTGACGATGAGCTAAAGGGCTCGAAATCCGGATTGTTGCGAAACAACTTAATGTGAGTAGGAACCATCTTTTTTAAAAAGGATTGCCAAGGTTATGTCTGTTGGGATGCGCCCGTCGAAGAAAAAGCCAACTTGCTTCCGTTTTTGCTTTTTCCCTCAACATCGAAAGTCCGACGTCCATAAAGTCATAGAACAATACCAACAATATCCCTCTTTCCTATCCAAAGATGTATCTCATGTCATAATCCCATTTCATAACTCCTTGGCCTAACGACCGTAAAATCCCTTCGACCCGAACAAACATAAATAGTAGTTTCCCCTTACCTACTTTAAAAATTCTATCCTTAGAATCAAATGTTACTAAATCCTCATCATCTTCCATCATTCAACCGTCATATCGCTTATCATGGACAAAATCCTGGAAAAACCTTTCTTAAAGTCATTCGTTTTACAGTCTTATTTCTGGCCAAATAAGTTTGTTCGAACTCAATTGTTATGAAGCAAAACTTCCAACGGGACTGCTCTTAAAAGCTTAAGAAAGTCAGCCTAATCTAACTTAACCGACAGACATTTTCGAGCAATCAGTGGCTCCTTTCTATTAGTTATCACATAGATGCAGGAGTACGCCATGGAAGTGTCTTAGGACCCATTTTCTATTTCTAGTTGATTGCATGTCATAAGCAAATTTCTAAAAACCTAGCTTAACGACCTTCACCATGAAAATCTGTGAGGTAACAAGGCAAAAAATAAGGATGGTCACATCACTCATCAAACCCCACGAAGAAAATAAAAATCAGTCACGTCACAAAGGCAAAAATAAGGGTTGTCACAACCCCCATCAAACCCCATAATTTTCGAAAAATCAGGAACGTCACAAAGGAAAAAAGTAAGGATTATGTCAATCCTTATTAAACCTTATAATTGTGGAAAAAATCAGTGACGACACATGCCAAAAAAGGTGGTTACAACACTCATCAAACCCCATGGTGAAAGGAAAAATCAGTGTCGTCACACGAAAGAATAAGGGTGGTCACAAACCTCATCCAACCCCATGATATTGTCTACTATAGCATACCTTATCGTTTCTTAAAGTAGTAATTTGGAATTGATTTTTTTGTTAAATAAAACATCTTGAAACATTTTCTAGTTTATCATACTGGCAGAAGCCCGAAACATAACAAACTTTAGTTAATATGGAACAGCGTTCAACATAAAAAGCTAGATTTTTTCAGACAATGAGACGGAATCCTGCGCAATTGGACTCGATTGTATATAAAAGTTTTATTAGCAGTTGCTTTCTGCTTTAAGTGCCTTGTCATATTCAGCTTGGTTGTTAAGATGACCCAGAGATAATATTATGTACTGAAAATCTTAAAATTTGGAAAAGATTTATTTTCCGAAGAAATCCCAGTTTTGAAGTGTACAGATTCCATTATGGCTATATCGACTGCCGTATTTTTCGTCTCAAAATATTCAGAACCTGTTTACCTTATACTGAATTGATGGCTAATACATAAAAGCCACCGCCGCGTCCTTGTTTCAAGTTGGCTACATTCCCAATCTATTTATTCAACGCTCTACTTCCCTTTATAGCGGACACAGTTTTAAAATCATCATTTTTATATTTCCCTGTTATCTAGCCTAATGCCACGTATCATGTTTGAGGAGCGCCGTACAGCCTTCCGCCCCATCCCCTGTCTGCAAAGGATTTTATACAGAAGAATCCTTCAAATTTTATGTTTAAAAAGAAAACATTTCATCAGGGATAAGGAGAATTTGAAAGAGAGAAAACCACTTTTTTAGAGTTTCTTCGACAAGCTTTTAGGGAATATATGACCTTCATCAGGTTTTTGAAAATATTTGTAATGATTTACACGGATATCAAATTATAAACATCTCCAGTATTACAAATTAAGGGTTCAACTATCATGACCATATGAACTTAGTAGAATTGTACCATTGTAACCTCCATCTAGTTATCCTATCATATAAAGTCAACACATCTGCCCAATTATACACCTTATTGCAGTAATAATAATAATAATAATACGAAAAATGATTTTATAGTTTATAATTTAGACTATATAATTACTTTTATGTACTTCAGGTACTTCCAATTTTAATTTTAAAACATGTTTTCATACAAGCTATTTCCATACTTCAAAGTTATATACATTTTCCGGCAAATTTACCCTTTTTATCTTCTACCTAACATTTTTTAATTTCAAATTAATATTTTTTAACTTCAAATAAACACTTTCTAACTTTAAAAAATTGACCCTTTTTACTTTCTAATTGACCTTTTTTAACTTTAAAATATATATTTCTTAACATTTGAAATCACGTGTTAAACTTCAAATTGACCTTTTTTAACTTTAAAATAAAAAAATATTTTAAATCAAACGTTTGTAACATCAATTTTACCTTTTTTTTAAACTATAAATTATATTTTTTTATTTTTTATAACTACAAATTAAATGTTTTTAATTTCAATTTAATACCTTGTTTAAAGCATTAATAAAAACTTTGGAGATTGGCGAAATATAATCATGTAAATTAAAATTTCTGTAAATATGTGAATTTTTGTATAGAGAATTATTGGATACTTCATACACCATATGAAAATTAATTACAATTAAAATTTTTAATTTTATAAAAACGGAGTGCCTTTTTTCACCAAACTGATTTTTACCCGTTAGGTTAACCCTTTTTAATTTGGAAATTAATCGTTTTCCCACAAAATAAACCTTCTAATTTCAAATCAACCCAATTGCCAAATGAAATGTAGACACGCAAATAAAATACTACCATTTGAAAAAAAATTGGCTCTTAGCACACAACATGAAAATTAACTGCAATTAATTCAGATATTTGTGTATTTCAATTTGATTTTAAAAAATTTAACCAATATAAAAAACAATAATTTTATTTTGACTTAATTTTTCTTATAATTAATTTTCATATGGTAGCATCTATAGCTTTTGCAATAAATTTCCTTTTTTTATTTAAAATTATCCTATTTAACTTCAAATCAAACTTTTTTATTGTCGAATTAACCCATTTTAACTCTTGATTATGTCTTTCTAATTTCCAATTTACGGCTTTCAATTTCAAAATAACCATTTTAAAGTTCAAATTAACCCGTTTTTATGTCTAATTAACTTTTTAAATTGTGAGTTGACCCTTTGGAATTTCAAATTAAACGTTCCTTTAAAGTAGTAACAAAAACAAAGTAAATGGTAAACATATAATCGTGTAAATTAACATTCCTATATATTTCAGAATTTTATTTTTTTGATACAAAATAATTGGACTACTAAACACCCATATGAAAATTAATTAAAATTAGCATTTAACATTATATAAATAATGTCCATTTTCCATCATACTTATCCTTTTCCCCGTCAAGTTAACCGTTTATAATTTGGAAATTAACCATTTTCCCACAAAATGGTTTTTCATTCTTTCTAATTTCAAATCAATCCATATTAACTTCAAAATAAAATTTTTTAATCTCAAGTTAATATTTTTTCACTTCAAATTAATCTTTTTTATTTGTATCTTAACAATTTGCGTTAAAGCTTTAAAAAAAACTTAGATGGTAAGAAATATAATCATGAAATGTAAAATTCCTGTATATTTGTGACTTTTTTAAAAATATAAAATAATTGGGCTGTTGGAAGTCTAAATAAAGAATGCTTTTTGCTGCAATTTACATCTTTTCGATAGGATTTTTATGGTTAGAAAATAAGGAGTTGGTGGGAACCGCTTTACTTTAAGCAGAACTCCCGAGTGCCAAACACAGAAAAGAGTGAAAACAATTTTCCGTCATAATGAAAGAACACGTCTTAGTCCGGCTCGATTAAGTGCACATCAAATGTGAATTGTTAGTACGAAGTAAAATAAACGAAACATTTTTTTCTACTTTGTATGTTTTTCAGGGGTTGGTTTCAGTTTATCTGACATTCTGCACTGTCAGTAGGGAGTAGAGTCGATCATATTTCTAATTTGTGCAACCCATCATAATTTATTACAAATGTAAATTCTCAGATGCAATATCAGGAGGAAAAATATTATCCCTGGCGACTTTGTCCAACGAAGACATGATCGAACAATGACAACTTCCAAAATCAGATGGTACTGATGGGACAGTGGAACAAGCTGAAAAGCTGAAAATGTTCTATCAAGGAAGGTAGCCATAAAAGTCTATTGCGGGCCAAAGAATAGTAATAAATTTCGACAGGCAATCCCTTTTATAGCCGGTGATCTCGAAATGAGATTAAAGATTAAAATTACCTTTGACTACAACACCATTCCAACTCAATTTCGGTTATTCTGTGTACCGTCTTAAAAGGAACCGCCGGTTCGATATACGCCGCATTAACTCCTCGGCAACAGCTTCATTACTTCACTTGGAAACAAAGGCCATTGTGGTGAGAAACATCACAACCCAATTACCAATCTACCTCCCAAATCTCTCCAGCGTTTGTCTCTTCATTAGCCCAGAAGGTATTTGGTGTGGAGAGTCAGCGGACGGGCAGATGAGAAGTCAATTTCATAGCTGTTTAAACCGTCCAGTTCCAATCCAGGTGTTTTCCAATATTTATGCTTTACAAAAAACTACATGTGAACCGTAAAGTATGCATTCTCCTAAAACGGCAACTTTCTCAAATAAACTGCTCAAAAATGAATAGGAATATATGTAATTTTTTTATTCTATTAATTTTAATTAAATTAACCGATATATTCATGTTAGTTGGATAAAAGAAAATAGAAAATACAAACCAAAAACAAACAAATGTTTATCCTTATTTTTAATAAGGGATTTACTTAAGAATATTAGCATGAAGCAATTAATTAAGGTTTTCAGTTGAGATAAAAAAAGTCAATGGCACGAGCGGGATTCGAACCCACGATCTTCGTCTTGATACGCCGCTGCTCTACCACTTGAGCTATCGTGACGTCGATCCACTTGGACACTAACTTCCCATCTCAACCGCACCTTTTGAATTTTCCCTCCTTTTTGCCATTTTTCAAATGTCAGCCGAAGATCGTGGGTTCGAATCCCGCTCGTGCCATTGACTTTTTTATCTCAACTAAAAACCTTAATTAATTGTCAAAATAATACACTTCCTAATGTTTAATAATAAAAATTCGGTTCTAACATATAAAATTTCAAACGCAATACCCTCCCTAAGTTTTCTCGTAAACAACTCAATCTAGAAAAAATTAGACATTGCAAAAATTTCAGGAGCTCAAATGTATTATTTGGATAGATTTAAAAGGTGTGTTTTATGAGCAGCAGATTTATGGGAGGGAAAATGGAAAAGGTGTGGTTGAGATGGGAGGACTTTTTTATTTCAACTGAAAACCTTAATTAATTGTAAGATATTAATTGGTCAAGTGGACCACGAAACTAGTGAATTTCATTAGCATGAAGATTAATCACTTTGTAAACAAACACCTTTTTTCCATTTTAATCCAGTCTTATTTTCTTTAATCATGGAAAGTCATCATCTTGAACCAGAAGACACAATATTGTTGTGAGAATGAGCCATCAAGTTCACCGGCAAGTATCCACTGGCAGTTGGCGTTTCTCAGGGGGTAGTCTCCCTGGCTTTAGCCCGATTCCGAGAGACTGGAAGTGCCAATAGGAGGCCTGGTACTGGATTTCAGCGCATTAAAACGCTAAGGGAGGATAGAAGCATTGACATTGCAGCAAGACGGAAACCTTTCCATAGTGCCTGCCAGATCCTAAATGAAGTAAAAGATGTTTTGGCAAGACCTTTATCAACATTACCAACACATCATTATGAATTTTTGTGGGAAGTTGGCATCACACCGTGTACCCCTTTGAGACGACCTGCAGCAAGAGCTCGTTTCCAGCAACTCAGGAGTGTATGGTGCATATTGGTTTCCGTATATACTCGTAAGCTCTTAAAAGGACATGAGGATCTTTAACGTCCGCAAGTAGCCCTTGGCCTTATGGGTCGTTTGGATTTTCAAGATGAGAGATGACGCACCTCCGTTAGCGACTGGGTCTGTATTACGGCCACAAGTTTTGGTGGAGAAGACGTCCCGGTCCCGAGGGAACCCAGACGAACCTCATTCTCCGCTTGTCCATTCCGAGTGGATGAGCCTGCATTAAGTAGCAGACCATTTGCCGCCCGGAAAAGGGTATCCTAGTAGGTCGAAATACATCAACCGGTCTCCCGCCGCGCCCCCTAGATAGAGAACGCCACTCTGTCTCCTAGAGAATTGGGGCTCCTCCAGCGTAAGAACTACCGGATCCGCTCCGCCCGCGGTTTTGTTTATAGTGGAATATCCAACAACCCCCTAGAGGAACTCTGCCCTCGGAAGGAAACCGATAACCGTACCCCCGAGAACAGGTTCACACGAAATTCTCGCCAGGAGCCTCACCGCTAAACCACTACGAGTGCATTCTCATGTAGCTGGATAGGTCTTGGAACAATTTGCTACCCCGTAGTTCAGATGGTAATGCACCCTCCCCGTCTATGCAGACAATATCTGGTACTCTAACCCTCGTGTGCCTCTGATCTGACACCCGGCATTCGCTGCCGACTGGAAAGCTAACACGAATACAGCTTTTGCTTTTGAGAGGTTACCACGCCTTCATGGCTACACCATTATTTTGAACCTGGAAACCCTCCTTGCATCCATTGGGGGGAGAGGTCTCAAGGAAATATACCGTAGGACCTGAATTGAGAAAGGGAAGTTCGAGGCTCACATTTTCAGGTTGCACCCCACGGCCCGGGCACGCTGTACCACCCATTGCCACCGTGATCCCACATTTGATGGAGTACGGCTCCTCTGAGTGGATAAGAGAGAGAGGAGATTGGCCGTTTAAGCGTCGAACGAGTCGACCGCCTATCCCGACCATCCATCTCAAGGGACGAATCTGAGACTGTGTGACGGCCCGGCACACATCTCGGATTGCAGCTGTTCATTCTCATATACCCTTCTCCACATGGGTGTATTCAGGGAGAGAGGTGTTCAGGCTCTCTCTCCTATGGGCAACGGGTGTCCCCAAGGATTCCGTAAGCTAACCGGGTTATGCCAGCTCCTCCTCAGAGGTCCCAGATTGTATTTGCTACTGTTGTTCGCCGTTCCAAGAGGCTTCGCAAGCTCACCTTTTCAGGTTGCGCTCGCTCTATCCCAAAAGTCTAACTGCCTCGGTCAATTTGCTATTTTTTCGCTGAATGAACAATTGCAATCCTCTTTCTATTCGGTCTCCGAAGAGGCCTTAACAGTGGCGCCACAAGAAGGCAAGACGTCGTGGGAGAACGGGATAGGTTATGAGTTGGACTTCCGTTTCCCATCCGCTTAATTAATTATTAAAACCTCTTATTCTCTTATTTTTCAAAAACCCATCAGTAAAAAACAATAATTTCGGGTTTATTTAAAATTAGAAGAGTTAATTTTGTCGGAAAATAGCTAAATTACAAATTAAATAGGTTAACTTGACGGGGAGAAAGTAGTATTATGTCGGAGAAAAGATATTAAATTTTTTTTGTCACTTTAAATTTTAATTAATTAATTTTCATATGGTATTTGGCATGTCGTATTACTTTTTTATTAAAAAAATTCTCAGATATATAATCATTTTACTTTAATTGCTCATATTTCTACCATCTAAATTTTTGTTAGGCTTTATAGGACAGTTTTATTTGAAATAAATAAGGGTTAAATTTAAGTTCAAAAAGCTAAATTTAAAGTTTAAAACGGTTAATTTAAATTATTAAAAAATATCAATTTGAAGGTTACTTTGAACATTAAAACAAGGTTACTTTGAAATTAAAAGGAGTCAATTTGGTGGGAAAAGGTTTAATTTCTAAAGGATTAGTGTTCCTGAGGAAATGGTTAGATTGACGGAAAAAAGGAAATTTTTATATAATTTTTAATTTGAGTTGTAATTAATTTTCGTTAGTTCTTCGAAGAGCAAAAAAAATTCAAATATGCTGGAATTTTATTTTACATACTTATATTGGACACTCAGTTTTTTAATGTTTTAACCAAATAGTTTCAAAGTGGAAATAAAATTTATAAAGTTTAGAAGAGGTTAATTTGATGTTGCAACAAGCTAATTTGAAATAAAAGTGTTAATTTCAAATTAAAATAGTTAATTTGAAAACAAGGGTAAATTTTACGGAAAAATCTATATTTCCCTAATGAGTTTGATTGCTCATATTTTGGAACTGAACTACCCTAACACGGTTGCTCCACTTGTTGGAGGAATGTGTATATTGTATAGTTGTATCACTCCTGCATTGAAAATCCATCTCAATATTTTTCTATTTTGCCTATTAAATAGGCTTGAAATTATTTCATGATTATAAACAATCGCTTAATAGCAAGAAAGCAACACGGTCGCGTGATGAGAGAAACGCCTTCCGGCGATCCATTACTTCACGTGATCCATCTTTAGTCTACCCCTGGGCGTTGAGTTAGTTAACAACTGAGCTCATACGGAATCGTATTGGCTCAAGAGTGCTTCCAACAGATTTCGCTTTCAGATGGTTTAAACCGTGAAAAAGTGTAATAAAACAACCTAGCATTCATTTAAGAACAAAATAACAGATGCAATAGCACATTTTTTCTCTTTTAATGGCCAAAAGAAAAATCCTAGGTTAATCTTGGAGACAACCCAAAATGGGGAGTTGTTTATCTATCATGAATCTGGTGAACTTAACTGAAACTTAAAACTTAACGCAAAAAAAAGAACTCTATAGTGAGCAAATCACAAGGACAACGGCTACAACCCCACCCTTAGAACTATCAAGCGG
This sequence comes from Cimex lectularius, assembly GCF_000648675.2. Classification (NCBI taxonomy): domain Eukaryota; kingdom Metazoa; phylum Arthropoda; class Insecta; order Hemiptera; family Cimicidae; genus Cimex; species Cimex lectularius. The sequence goes on from NW_019394206.1 coordinate 58,682, forward strand.
ACCTCTATTGTAAACATACAAAGTAGGAAAAGCTCACAAAGGTTCAAAACCACAAATATTTCGGGCATACAACAATAACAGATAAAACCTGACATGTATTCTTAGAAATGGAGACTGATTGTATGATCCGGAAAACTTTCTTTGTTACATCCTATTAAGTTTTAACATACTAACGGGGAAAAATCAGGATTAGAAATATAATTATATGATGTACACATTGCTCTCAAACCAGTGAAGCGACAGGGTTAGTTACATTTTGAGGAAGCCGAAAATATGAGCAATCGAACTCATTAGTGAAGTATAGCTTTTGCGTCAACTTAACCCTTTTTAGCTTCAAATTAACCTAAAATTGTTTGAGATTTGAGAACAGTGAGGGCGTGTTGAGACGAAAGCTCCAAAGGATTAGCCATCGAAAACATCGACGTCCCAAAATATATCTGATAAATTAGTCTTTCTATTCAAATTGTTTCTCTTATTTTATTTTAATTTTCTTCTTTTTTCCTGTACTTAGTTCTTATTTTATCTCTTCTAAATGGGGGTAGGTCCTGCCTGATCGGCTGGTGGGTTCTCAAACGACGTCCACGGGCAGTGGGGGCCCTGAGCCCCCTGATCGGGCCAATTTATACGACAAAAAATTGGAAACGGAGTATATTACCTTAAAAATTTCCAATTTTCAAAATGTAATGAGATTGAACCGTGAACGTATAATAGTAAACAGCTCAAATCCGGCAAAACTGCTTGCGTTGAAGACAATTCATAATCGTATTTTAAAGCCTTTTTTCGGAGTAAGGATGAGATCCAAAAAACAAAAAGACAGTAAACGACTTGACTATAAAAATTAAATTGCTCAAAACCGTTTTCAGGGCCGTTTTTTCTATTCGTCGAAGGTATTGGTAGGAACATAAGTAATGCACACCAAATGCTTTTTGGCAAGTGGCTTTTTCAGGATGGGAAATTGAATAACGACTCCATTTTAAAAATTAGACTCACTGGCAGGAAAAAGATTAAAATTGTCAAATAGTCAAACAACAAATTACTTGATCTGTTCAGAAATACCAAACAAGGAAAATTTATTCGTGTAGGTTCAGGATTACAACACATGCACAAATATGAAAATAATCTGTTATATTTCATGATCTCATTGATCAAATAACTTCTTTCAATTAATTAATATTTATTTAAGGTATTGGTTGAAATGAAAAAGTTAGTGTCACGAGCGGGATTCGAACCCACAACTTTAGGCTAAATATGCTGCTGCTCTACCACTTGAGCTATCGTAATTTCGATCCACTCGGACACCATGATCACACTACACTAATAAAAATTAAATAGTAAATAGTGGTAAAACATATACACAACGTTCCCAGTAACAATTTTAATTTACCTAATAACAACCTCAGCAATGTAAATCAACAATATCTTTATCAATATCTTATAAACAATATGAACAAACACAAAACTAATCAAAATATAATACAATGGAACATTCACTCTTTCGATTCCAAGTGGAATTTCTTGGAATTAATCATAGCCCGCGAAGGAGTCGATGTAGCACTGCTAACCGAAACGTGGTTAAACAAAAATAAGTCTTCGAAATATCAGGACTCGATATAATCCGGAATGATCGTTACTATGGATATGCTGGCAGTGTAATTATCATTAAAACAAATATTCTTTACGCACCAATCAACATCATTAATAACTGTGAGAACTTTGTACAGATTAGAGCTATTAAAATCGTGTTACCGTCTGGATACTTAACAGCAGCGTCAACTCACAAGCAAAACATTCGACCTAATTGATTTTTTCTCATTATTTTCTCGATAAAAGAAAATTCTGCCCTTAATTTGTCCCATTGGTTTTACCAATAAATATTTGTTTATGCTATGTTTTAAATTGGGAATATCAATTAGAGGTAAACACACTTAATTCAAAACAAGGATCAAGTATTTTTCCATGTTTACTTTTTACTGAATTTATAATGTTTATTCTCTCTCATTTGCATTCTGAAGCAATAAACTGTTTAGTTTTCATCATTGTTTTCTTAATTTCAATTTTTAAATTTAAAAATGCCACTTGGGGACCGCGGTAGCCGAGTGGTTAGCATGAGAGACTCTCACGCCGCGGTCGTGGGTTCGATTCCCACCGTCGCCCTCTGGCCCTTTTTTCCCGATAACCCTCAATTTGAACACACAAGAATTCGTACCATGGCTAATATGCCAGATCATAAGACCAATTTAAAAAAAAAAAAAAGAAAGCCACTTAGCGCTGAGGATGTTGCGTGTGGTGTGGCACTTACTGATGATGGACGTTCCATCAGGTACGTATGTGGCTATGGCCATTGGAGTTCCCTACAAACACTGCGAGACGCCGTTAGACGTTTTAGAGAAAGTGGGTCCTACCATAGAAGGCCCGGATGTGGACCCCCTAGGTAAACAGAACCACAGGATGACCGTTTTTTGATTGTGCGAAACCGGCACCTTACTGTTGTTCAAGCGATTCATCAGCTCCAGGAAGTAGGTGTCCACATTACTGAACGTACTGCTCGAAGACTGAACGTACTGCTCGAAGAATGGGCTGATGGCTTTTTGCCCCGTAAGAGGACTAGAATTGACCAGAACACAGAGTTTTACGCCTCTCATTTGCTCTAGAACACAGTCATTGGTCTTTAGCCGATTGGTCTGCTGTACTTTTTACAGGTGAGTGTAGATATGCTCTACGATCTCCAGATGGACGTGTCAGAATGTGAAGAAGGCAAAATGAAACGTACGACGCCTGTTATTTTTCAACGTAGCTCAGTGATGGAGTGGACGGGAATTTCAATAGAAAGCGCACGTAATTGATTGTTTTTCGTGAAGGGTCTTTGACGGCCACGCGCTATGTGGATGATATTTTGGAACATCATGCCTATCCTCGATGAAATCAGCGACAATCCTATTCTAATGCACGATAATGTCCGTCCACAAGTCGTTCGTATAGAACAAACGTACCTTCAACAGCTTAACACAGGGTCGTAGCCTGGCCAGCACGTTCTCCAGACTTGAACCCCATCGAACATTTATGGGATAACCTCAAAAGACGAATAAGAGCACGACCATAACTATTTGTAACATCAAATTAACCTTATTTTAATATCTTAGTAAACTTTTTAAATTTTAAATTAACCCGTATTCATTTCAAATTATCCTTTTAAATTTCAAATTAATCCTTCCTAACTTCATTTTAACCATTTGGAACATCAAATTAACATTTTTTTTTAATTTTAAACTGAACTTTTTTGATTTGAAATTAACCTTTTCTTTAAAGAATTAAAAAAACTTAGAGGAGGGTATGAAAATAAAAGGCTTGTACATTTGAAATGTTTTTTTGTTAACATAAAATAATTGGGCTCTTAGATATGATCATATGAAAATTAATTATAATTCAAATTAAAAATTATTATATAAAAAATAAAACTTTTTCCATCGAAACAATTCCTTTTCTAGTCAAGTTAGCTCAGTTCCCATCAATTATTTGGGAAACTAACCCTTTCCCCATCAAATTAACCCTTTTTATTTAACAAAAGTTTAACGGTGAGTTTGTAATTTTCGACCGAAAACCCTTGTCCTTATCAACCTTGCAATGATCTATTGTACACAAATCTCGAACATAGCTTACAAACTTGAAAGTAACCTAAATCCATGATTCCTAGATAAGCGTCACTTCTGAATTAATCCTAAACCAATTAATCTTTCTATTCATATCATTATTCTCCAATAGTACAAAAGGAATATTTTGTAGGACGAGTGGTCCCTGATGGAAATTTGCCGTTATTGCTCATTTGAACATTTTTATAAATCGTAGCATGAAAAAATTAATTTCTTTAATCTTCACAACACCAACGACTAGGAAAGAGTTTGGGATTATACAGCAGCCTTGTCTTTTTAGTTGCATGCCAGGGTTCATTGTACCACCGAGGGAGATAACTGTTTTCTATGCATAATTTTTGCCGAGTTTTACGCAAATTTAGCCCGAGTATCTCTGCGTGTTTATCAGGATTCGTGATCCCTTCGATAATTGCGATTTCCAGCATTCATGCATCTCAAACTCTCGCCTGCCAAGTTTTAAAGTTGTTGCAAGAGTTGTACCAGGTCGGTTTATTTATACTTCGTCTTAACTTTCCGACTTGAATTGATTCATGCAGTGTGGCAAAAAATTCATCGCATAAATAAGCGGATTAAATTTAACTGTTTAGCTGTTATCTATAATTCTTAGATATTTCAAGAAAAATTAAATTTTGTTACTTGCTAGAAATGAATGCATCTAAGTTTAAGTGGAAAATCCGATAATATCAAATATGAAGAAAATTTAATGGGAGACCATACAGTTCACTCTATAATTAAATTCCCGTTAATAATTGCGGCCCATAATACTAATAAATAATTAAGTTTCTGTATGATAAAATGCTTTTTTTAATTAAATTTATCCAGGACATATCAAATGTAAAATTATTTAGAAAAACGTATAAAACAGGGTGAGTTTAACTTCTGTTCCGCCCTCTGTTCCTTTTTAACCACATGACACGTAAATTTTTATATGTTGTATAGTTTTTTAATTAATCAAAAAGTATGATCTTGTACATGTACATAGTTTGAAATGTTTTTTTGATGTCGAATTAAACGGTGTAAACGGTACTTAATTTGGAGTGTACTTACCAGATTGCTCAAAGGTCATACCAAGATCACGCATGGACACCTTAAAATGGGAGTGGGACCACGTAGTGCCCGTTGTGTGAAGAGCTTATCACGGTAAAGCACACAAGACTGCAAAGAAGTCTGCAAAGAAAGAAATACATCATGAATGACCTATGCGCGGCCATGAGGCACAGCACTAATCCGATATCTCAGGGTCATAAATGTTTTTAAATGTATATATCTCTTTGTACCATCATGTATCTGATATGTGTTCTTTATTAGAACATCGAATAATGTGTGATATTGTGAATGAATTGTGATATGTACTTGTAATTTATTAGCGTGAATAGAGGGGCATATCCTCCATTATTATATTTCCACCAGGGTGAATCACGCTCTTATGAGGTACAACCAGATCGTCCTGTTATTATTATTTATATTTTTTTTAGGTCGGCAAACTAAACTGCTCCAAAATGAATAGGGTATTGCCAATTTTGTAGTATTTACTCTCCCTATATTTTTATTTTATTTTTATTACAAATGGCATTAGTATTTATTAGAAATTATTATGTTTTTACTGAAGAAAAATTTAATTAAGGGTTTTTTAAAAATAACAAAATAAAATGGTTTAAATCCATAAATTTGTTTATTGGACACAATAATTTTTTAAACAATTAATACCGTGTATAATGTTCTCAGTCAGCTAAAACCTCTGTGTACCTGTTAGGCACACTGTTGATGAGGTTATCGCTAAATTCGTAATGAGTTTGCAGCTCAACCGGCTGCGGATGGGAATCGAAACGCATCCCACGAGTGCTCAATGGGATTGAGGTCTGGAGATAATGGGGGAAGGGGCAGATGGAAAATTTCCAAGTTTTCTAAAAATTGATGAACAACTCTGCCTCTATGAGGTCTGGCATTGCCACCCAGAAATCGAAAATCCCTGGTTTGAGGATGTATCCCTCGATAATTTCTTGGACATAACGAACTGCGGTGAGGTTGTCTTCAACAATATGGAGTGCAGTTCTTCCTCCAGTGTAAATCTCAGCCCAGACCATTCCACAGCCTCCTCCAAACTGCACTGAAGGGAGCAGGAATGGGGCATTGCATCCCCTGTTCTCGGTAGACTCTTAGGGTCTTCTTTCGCTCTACAGACAGAAACGTGACTCATCAGTAAACAAAACAGCATTCCAATGACAATATTTCTTTCCTCCCTCATCGTCATGATGAGATCCACTACCAGCGCTCCTATTGGCACTTCCAGTCTCTCGGAATTCGCCCTGAGAAACGCCAACTGCCTCTGCGATATCCACTTGCCGGTGACCTCGATGAATCATTCCCACAACAATATTGTGTCTTCTTGTTCAAGATGATGTCTTTCCATGGTTAAAGGGAATACAACTGGATTAAAATAGAGAAAAGGTGTTTGTTTACAAAATGAGTAATCCTCACGTTTACTATTCTTGAGTACATCCTTATAAAAAATGAGGACTAACATTTGTTTGTTTTTGGTTTGTATTTTCTATTTTCTTTTATCCAACTAACAAGAATATATCGGTTAATTTAATTAAAATTAATAGCATAAAAAAGTAAAAATATCCCTATTAATTTTTGATCAGTTTATTTGAGAAAGTTGCCGTTTTAGGAATAGATCGGTTAATTTAATTAAGATTAATAGAATCAGAATAAATTACAAATACCCTTATTCATTTTGTTTATATTGGATATCGCTCAGCCTTCTCATTTTTAACTTTGCATTTCAATTGTAATATTTCTCGCGTTTTAAACCCGCTATTTTTTACTATTTTCCGGCTGTTATAATATTTTATTATACAATGGTAACTAAATCTCTCTTTTCCTCATAATATTGCTACCTAAACAGTATATACATTTAAAAATCCCTATAGCCCTGAGGTACCGGAACAGCGCCATGCCCCAAGACTACGTCCAGGTTTGATATATGACAAAATATTTTCTACATAATCCTGTAGTCGCTAAATAATGTTGCTGATTGAATAATTAAATAAGGAACGAGCCGAGCAGGGATGGAGTGGAAAATTGACACATCAGCAAAAGAAGAGCGACGAGGCAGTTTTTGATGTGACGTGAAATGAAGAACAACGTTTGGAATTCCCTCTGCCTCTGCTCAGGCGAGTCCTTTGGTTAAATCGACCTCCGTTATTAACCCGATACCCCATCATTCCTGCGTTTACTCGTCAAACCTTCTGCAATTGAGAAGGTACTCGACCGTTATTCTATCCTTGAATAATGGGCACCTACGCGGTCGCCTTCCTGCCAGAAGGTGCCCGTGAGTTATACTTGAATGACCTGTGTACAGTCTTGTCAGTAGAATCGAAGAGAAAAAAAAAAAGAAATACGATACGAAAATGTCCTGGTGAAGTTGGTCGATATATAAGCTTTTATCCGTTAAATGAATCCTTTTTAACTTGGAATTAACATTTTTAAACCTGTTTAATTTCCAATTAACCGTTTCTAATTTCAAAATAACCCTTACTTTAAAGCATTAAAAAACTCAATGAAAGTAAAATTCCTGTATACTTGCGATCTTTCTTTAATATAAAATAATTGGCCTAGAAGACCATATGAAAATTAAATAGAATTCAATTAAAAAATTTATAAAAATAAAGGATTTTTCTTTTAATTTGACACAAAGTGATATAAAATTAATATAAAAACAAGCGATTCTTCCTTTAATTCATTTTTTTTAATCATTAAATTTTATTTTGCTTGCTTGTATGCATTTCACACCATCTCAAGTTTTTTAATCCTTTATAGAAAGTGTAAATTTGAAGTAAAAAAAGGGTTAATTTGGCGGAAAAAAGCTATCTGCATTAAATATAACATTGTCTAAATTTAAACTTATGAATGATCAATGCTGATTAAAAATATATTACCAGTGCCAGCTTATTCCCGTTTTGCTTTTATTATCTCTAAATATACTATTATTGTCTTTTCTATTCTCTTTTTTTAAAACTTCGTACTTTATAATATGGCGGTTTAAGTTTTTTTAACGTAACTATGATGAATGGGATGACGTAACGGGATGATTGGTATCCCATATTATTTTTATGTAATATTTTAATATATCTGTATGATGATCTTCAGGAAGGCAAATAAAATACTGCTACTACTACTTGAAAAAAAAAGATGAATTTGTACATTTGTAATTTGTAAAAAATCATCATTGGTTCGCATGAAAACGTTCTTAAGTAGGTAAAAATGCTACATAGATTTCACCCCCCTCCACCGACTTCCGGTATTGTATTAATACCTAACTCGTCAAACGGTGAATTGGCCACAGAAGCCCATCTATACTTGTAAACTCCCCAGTGTTTACCCCCATTTAAACAAACACGACTCCTTGCAACCCTCGGATTCATTTAAAGCTGAGGGGCGGGGGTGGGGGGATTCAGCGACAGAACCACCCCCAGTGAGTGAATTAGCTTCCCCCAACAAGAACGGATTCTCTCGAAGAAAGAATGTTGTCCGCTCCGGGTCGAATATTGTTCATCTCAGTTTTTTATTATTATTTATCATTATTTGGAGATTGTGAGATTCGGTCTGGTGTGACGTAGGTTTAGAAAAACATTTTATTTACCGTGCCAACGTTTCGATCTTTATTGAGATCATCTTCAGGGCCTGGGATTTATAAACATTGTTTAAATTTTACAAATACATGTAAGATGTGTAAAAATGAATTTATACAATGCTAGAAATTTTAGATTAAAAAAAAATAAAATAAATAAAAGGAATTTATACAATCCTAAATTACACATTAAACATTAGGGAATTCACGATTTTAACTTGTGTTAACTCGAATAGAGAAATGTCCAGCAATATCGTGAACACTCCTTTCTTAGCATGTTAAACGTTAATTTTTCCTAAATGCTGCGCGTGGCGACTGGTAGAACCAAAAATAAAGCTTTAACAGGCCATGAAAGTTTGTTGTTGTTTGTATGTTTTTGTTTTGTGTTAAATTGTAAGATTCCAGAAGTTAGTAAAAAAGGAGAATTAATCAACTCTTTCATTCAATGTGCTAGCTATGCTCTCTAAAAGTACCAACAAATGACACGCTTCAATTCGTGCCGACATACCTAACCATCCCTAACTTGTATCCTAACGTCTAGCAGCCTACAACTTTATACGAAAGGGGGGATGTATCTACTATGAATGAGACTATAAGGATAGGTCAGACAAGCAAAAGAAATGTATTTGTCTAATTTAATTAATGCGTATTTAAGAATAAAAATACGTGTAAACAAAAAACAACTGTTAAATTCATGGCTGCCATGTTGGTCACCTACACCCTAATGGCTAGCAATGTGACTACATTTTCGACCTAACACCTAACATTGGCTCCGGCCTGTTAGATCGAGCAATGTTAACTAGCCGATTCTTACAAGTTACGTCATCATTTTCCTCGATCTAACAGGACCTAACAGAGTTAACACAAAGATCGTGAATACCCCCATTTGTTTAAATTGTNTAGGATGTGAAAAAAATGAATTTCTAGCATTGTATAAATTCATTTTTTTTCACATCCTAAATTTAATTGATTAATTGAAACGATGTTTATCCCAGGCCCTGAAGATGATCTCAATAAAGATGGAAACGTTAGCATGATAACGAAAATGTTTTTCTAAAACCTACGTCACATCAGACCGCATTTCACGATCTCCAAATAATCATCAACTAACGGTCACTAAGCACCACACATTATTATTTATTCTACTTTTAATTTAGGCATCGGGCGTGAAGCATGTTTTTTTTTACTCAAAAAAGGAAATGTACTTGCACAGGTGGATTGAAAAAATTATAGGTGCCAAAAATAGCAAAACATTCAGAGGACCTTCCCGATAAGACATAACTTTTTCAGAAAAAGGAATGAACACATTACCCGTAAAAAGAAACTTAATCAAGTTTAACGATGAGTGTCTCATCTTGTCTATATAGGGTGTCCTTTTTAGATGGAACCTCCTCTTGAACCAATGACGCTATCAAACATACGTGTTTAATAATTTTTAGTCTAGTTTCAAATTTTTACCTTTTTTTTGTGAAAAATTATACAGAGTACCTCCGCCTCAGTTCAACTACAAAATTTCAAATACGACCCTATAATAAATCATCATCTGATAAATCATTGTAAAGGATGTTTTGTTCTGAAAACAATGGTGCAATCAGATTTTATATTGGTAAAAAAATGACAAAGTTATGGCAAAGAGTTTGAAAAAACCCATTTCGTTTGTTTCGATTTTAATTCCAATAATTTGCTTCTTCACTAAAGTGTACATTAATTGCCGGACTGGTTATGACAGAAGTATAACGTTCCTTGCACAAATGTCGATTTAGGAGGCTGAAGAAAACGTTCTTCCATACATCCTATGGAATCATGAAATTCTCGCAATGATTTAATTGGGTCTTAACTGCGGCAAAGGATAATAAATGCTTGTCAATCCATTTCCCCTACTCTATTGCTCTGAACCCCGGTGAAAAATTGTTTAAAAAAAAGCAAATTTTTTCGCAAGACAGGTAGTTTCACCATGAAATGTGATTAATAAATAGCAAACCCAATGACTGTTTTTTCTACCTTTCTGCCATTTTGTCATTTCTGACCAATTTAAAATTCGATTGCACCATTGTTTTGAGCGTAAAAAAAAAATACTTTAAAATAATATGTCAGCATTTAAAGGGTCGTATTTGAAATTCTGAAGTTGAACTGGGCCTGAAATACCCTATATAATTTTTCACGAAAAAAAGGTAAAAATTTGAAACTAGTCTAAAAAATATTAAACGCGTTTTTTTCACATCGTCATTGATTTAACAGAAATTCAGCCGGCCCAACTAAAAAGGACACCTTTTTATTTATTTTTAAATGTATATAATTCTTAATTCACTAGTTTCGTGGTCCGCTTGACCAATTAATATATTACAATTAATTAAGGTTTTCAGATGAGATAAAAAAGTCAATGGCACGAGCGGGATTCGAACCCACGATCTTCGGCTTGATACGCCGCTGCTCTATCACTTGAGCTATCGTGACCCCGATCCACTCGGACATCAACTTCCCACCTCAACCACACCTTTTGCATTTTCCCTCCTTTTTGCCATTTGTAATCATTTGGATTCTCGGCGACAAATGGAATGGCCACGGAGAGCTTTAGTGAAGGTATACTTCATTTTAAACTTATTCAATTCACTAGTTTCGTGGTCCGCTTGACCAATTAATATATTACAATTAATTAAGGTTTTCAGTTGAGATAAAAAAGTCAATGGCACGAGCGGGATTCGAACCCACGATCTTCGGCTTGATACGCCGCTGCTCTACCACTTGAGCTATCGTGACTTCGATCCACTCGGACATCAACTTTCCACCTCAACATTTAATTACACGACATTTGAAAAATGCAAAAAGAAGGGAAAATTCAAAAGGTGTGGTTGAGGTGGGAAGTTGATGTCCGAGTGGATAGAGGACACGATATCTCAAGTGGTAAAACAGCGGCATATCAAGCCGAAGATCGTGGGTTCGAATCCCGGTCGTACCGTTGACTTTTTTATCCCAACTGAAAACCTTAATTAATTATCATTCTTAATTTTAATTGTAATTAAGATTTATAATGTGTTCTAAGAGCCCAATTATTTTATATTTAAAAAGCAATGTACAGGAATTTTACTTTAAACTTGTGTTTTTCGTAATTACCCTACGTATTTCATACTGATTATAACACATATGGGAAAAAGCTCACCTCGTGTACGATTGTCCACCTTCTTTCTCATATTACTTCCTTTTGGCTTTAGTGCTTGATTTACGTCGTTTTCGCGGCTTTAGGGTTTGTTTTAGGGCCGGCAAACTGCAATGGTCATCGCCAGCCCTCTTTTCCTTAGTTTTGCTTTTCTTTTCTTATTTTTCTCGTGTTTTAAACCGAACCATTTCTTTTACTGATTCTCTATTCAAGTTATGATGTTTTATGGTATAACGATAACCAACTCTCTCTTTTCTTTATAATATTCCTAGTCTCTCTGTACCTCAGGGCTTCATCATTTTGGATAAAGTAATATATACATATAGAAACACAGAAAATGATAAAAACAAGTCTGATTAGCATTAAAAGAATTTTCTAATCTTTTTACCAAAGCATCAATATGAAACAGAAATTTAAATTTATTATCAAAACTTATTCCCAAATATTTTAACTTGTTTACAGAAGGGCAATTACAGTTAAATGAATTTACACGAGAATGTAATACTGTATTTTTCATTAAGCTTTTTGTATTGAGAGATCAAATTTAATTAGATGGTTTAGAAGAATTATGGATATTTTTAAAGATAATTTATTGTTTATAGAAAAGAAAATTTTCAAGTTAGAAGCGACCAATTAGCAAAGTGCTGCCTAGGACCCAACAACGTCCTCAGATTTTTTCTTCCTCCGTCTGATGGTTTGATATAGGAAGACTATAAATCCTCCAATCCATACCTGTGAGAGAACGGGACGACGTGCAGTATTTATTAAATCTTATTGTGGAGTTTTGTGAACGCATCACGCCGATGATGGTTCATAAAATCGGACGAGGATTTTACGACCGGCTTGGGGATTGTTTGACATGGAATGGGGAGGTTTGTTCGGACACCTACCATTCCTCTGTTTTATCATAAGGAATTTTTTTTTACTAAGTTGTTCTGTTTTCTGGAAAATGGACGCATTATATCACGTTATTGTCTTTAGAAACCAGATTTTTAATTTATAATTATTTAATTAAAAAAAAAAAAAATACGACGTGAGAAGAAAAATGGTACAGCAATCGATATCATGGTTAATTTTTAACGAATGATCAAAAAAATGTTCCATTTTACTGACGCCATTTTCTTACCGCCATTCTTTCTTTTCAAGCTTGGAAGGGAGACGGAGCAGACGGTAAAAATACGTCACGGACCATTGCCTCTCTAAGAATAGGTCACAAGAATGTCTGTCAACGCCCCACTACTCGGTGATTCTGAACTATTTCAAGAGCCCACTCGTAAAACTTCGAACATTGAATTAGTTTTACTACACTGATATCATCATAACATGTCTATACCATGCTGAAATTGGGTTTTGTTTCGAAAGCAAGTGGGTTAATTTTAGACACGATCCACGACTTCCTGTTCTAGCTGTCCAAAATCAACTAGAATCCGTCTTTTTTGGACGATTCGGATTGTTTTTAACGGATTAAACAGCCAAAAATTGCCCCTTCTCCCAAAAACACGATTTAGATCACAGTTTTCTCCCCACGCACAAGTCCACTCGGTCAGTTTTTGTTAATCACTATCTTGGCTGTTCAAAATTTTTCAAATAGATAGTTTGGACGGCTTAGATTGCCTTGGACTAATTGATATTTCTATAGAAACGATACGGCTGGAATCCAGGTTTTCTCCCTACCCACAAATCCATTTGGTCAATTTGGGTTCCGTTTTGGCTGTTGGATATGAACCAAATACTAAGATTTTGATTGGTTCAGATTGCCTTTGGTGGACTACTCAAAAAGTAATAAACAACGTGTCATGTCAGTTTATCATTCCAAAACTAGGCTGGTCAAATTTTGGTCCATGTGCCAAAAAATTCTAAACCAGACACGTTTTTCGCCTATCACGACTTTCGATCGTATTCAAGATCGCAGACAAACCGGCATTTGAAAACAAGTCTGGACAATTCCAGTTGAAAAGTTTCAACGAAAAGGCCAAATGTTAAAAAACAACTTTTGTTCAAATGTTTTGCAAGAACAAGTAGCATTAACAGTTCCAGAGATAAAACTAAACTCTCGAGAAAACTAGTAGTTTATGCACTTCATTAAGTTGCAAGACGGGGATTCCGCGGAAGAAACCAGAACCCTGGAAGGGTATTATCTGTCCGCAACTCAGCACTTTTATCAGCAGCCCATCTTTGAAAATGTATGTGATACTACATATATATTTGCTTTTGTATATTTTGTAAAACCAACCTATTGTAACTAGTAACAAAAATTACGTATTCGATACATAAGGAAGTACATAAAAAACATTCAATGTACGGCTAAAAACTAGAAATAAATATTACAACAATTTACATAACTAGTCATAGCATAATTTATTTTTTTTGCAGTTATGCTACAAAGTGAAATAATAAATACGACAATACTTTATACGGAGACAGATTTTCACGGTTCAATAATTTACTCCAGCGAAAATAACAGGATCCGAGTGTTCAAATAATTTTCCTAATGAAAGTTTTCAGTAAATGCTTGATCCTTTTCAGGTTTGGGTATCGTAGGGTTTTTTTGAAGCTGGCCCAATGCATATATTAAAGTATTATGCTTATTACCCTTTTTAGGCCGCGAATAATGAGGGATTTTAACAAAAGAGGAGCCTTCAAACCGAAAAAATGTCAAGTAAAGCCCATTAGCGTTTTTTACTCTAATAACGTGTCAAACCGAAGAGTTTTTCGAATATTTCAATGGGCCAAATCTGCATTAAATAGATTAGGCTCCTAGTGCGAAAATAAATCCTTCTTAACGGGCACGTTTTTCCAGAGCCAGGCGGTTAATTATAATAGATGGTTCATTTGTCTACGATTTTTTTTAAATGTTATCCTCGCATTGATGCCCGTTTGATGTAAATACCTTCTAATGATTCTTATGGTTGGATTGAAGAGCTTAGTTTGAAAAATGTGGAAGGAACTATGGGCGCATCTAACCAAACCTAGCCCTAATCCTTATTTTATTTACACAAAACCCAACGAAATCTAATACTAATCCTAGCGAGGATGAAAGTTGTTAAATGTGTTTAATGTTTTTTATATTTGATCTGAGGGTACTACTGTTAGAATGTCATCAGTTTATTTTGTGAGGAAGGGTAAAGTGAAAGGTAGTTGGGTGATAGTGTTGAGTAATTGTGCCATCAGACACCTTTCTAGAAATGGTTTACATTAACAGAGACACACACAGCATTAAGTACAGAACAAATGCATGCAAACTCAGCCGTAGCTACGCCAACATCATAAAGCAAATAAACTATTAAACCTTAATTTTATTTTTCCGTTTCCTCCGTTTATCGTCCTTAATAATTAACTTCCTTTCTAATATTGAATGCCGAATCACAAATCCAATCCAGAAAATTCTCATTCTCGACTTCCTTTGAGTTAAATAAAACCGGCTTTGATCAAAGAAAATTGGGAAGATTTACTGTGTCCCCCACCATATCAAAATCGTATAGCAGAATACAATTTCATACAAAACAAATATGACACCACAAGAATAGAACTACACCTTATGTGAACATGAAATACTTGGTTCAAAATTTATATTTACATCTTAAATTGTATTATTTCCAATCAACATACGTTTTGTAATTTACCCAGGCTCTGAAGAAGACCCGGATACAGGTCGAAACGTCGGCAAAAAAATGAAAACGGTGTTTTTTTAAACAACCTCATTTTTAACCACTTTTAAATTCCACAAATTATGAAACAACTGGTCACTAAGAAACACAAAAATGATAATAGATTTAATTTTAAACTAAATAAATATATTGGTGCGTTAGATATGTCAATCATTTTGAAAAATGAAAAATGTGTTTTTCTAAACTACTTCTTTCTTCACCGCTTCTCACGACTCCAACAAATTAAGAGCAAATAGTGCTTTGTTTACTTTCTATGTTTTGTATCGATTAATTCCTTTTTCATAAAAAGAAGTATTATGCTCTTCCATTCGGCAACGGCTAAAGATCGATTTCAGTTAATATTTTTCCTTCGTTGATTTAGTTTGATATTATCCTTATTATTAAACCTTCTGCAATAGCTTTAGTCGGGCATTTGAGTGAGAATGACAGTGGCAGGGTCATAACATTATTAGTGAAAGGATAGCCAGCGCGAAGTCGCCAGGAGACTGAATGTAAATCACTTTACACGATATTTCCTTGGCCACCAGCACCGAATCGGTTGTTGTGCTAGGAAGATCTCCACCTTCGCAGAAATACTTACAAGACAAAATCGAAGAACCTGTTATGCCATTTGCCCCCCACATCGGTGAGAGATCTTGCTCATGGATAATGCCAGGCTCCATAGAGCACATATTGTGAATGGAATTGAGTGCTTGGTATGGCCAGCTCAAAGTCCATCTTTGAAACCAATCGAACACATTTGGGACAAACGTAAGCGACGAGTATGACTTCGAAACCCAGGTTCTTATACCTTAGAAGACTTGGAAACGGCTTTTCTTGTTGAATGGGAAAGAATGTTACCGGAAATGTTACCGGGATTTGTCAACACTACACCAATAATGACACATCTACACAGAAAACAATCACATTGAGCCCTGAAGATGATATCAATAAAGATCGAACTGTTGGCACGATAAAGAAAATGTTTTTCTAAAACGAATGTCACACCAGACCTCATCTCACGATTTCCGAATAATCGTTACCGGAAATCTTTTCCAAGAATGCAAAGGTTTTTAACAGACGCGATTCGTGCCAGAGGTGAAAATACTGGGTATTAAAGAGGGCAAAAAGTTTTTTTTTAGATTTTTATTTTTTATTTATTTATTTATTTTGTTCTTTCTTTCTTTTTTCTTTTTTAGAATTAGGTAATAAACATGTTGTTTTCCAATGTGTTATTTTTACAACTAACCCTAATTTCGATATGCAAAATATGAGTAAATCTAAATACCTTAAAATTTAAGGGTGGTGCCTCTATTTTGTCTATCAATCTATTAAATTGTTATAGTTATCAATTAATAGGTGTAAGTGTTTGCTAATGGCATTGATATTTTTTTATTCCCAAATGGAAGCTTTGTATATCAGAATAAGTAAAGCTTTCAGTTATGAAATCGAGTTGTACCTGGTATCAATGTTTTGGCCCTTAGATAATTGATTCAATGTGTTGTAACAAACGTTGGGAATTCTATTACTTGGCATGTATTTTAATTTTAACCACCATTTAATATAAGGTACATATAGAAATTTTTAGCCTACCAACTTCCAATCTTAGTAAACAACCTGAAGTAGAACGCGGTAAGTGTATCAATTAATAGAAAAAAATTGATTGCACTTGTTCCACTTCATCGAAATGTCTGAGTGCCCAAATTTCACTTACCGAGAACACCGGTCCCCGCAGATATAGCTTTTTTTATTGACTGCCTCGACCGCTTTGTCGAAGAGACCAGACCTTGAACTTTATCCCGAGATAATAGAGTCACTAACAATGTCCAGTGGATTGTTGTTATAATAAGAACTGTCTTTGCTTCCTGGACGCCCTCTCCGAAATATTCAAATTATATTTTTGTTTTTTGGCAGTTAACTTCTAATGAATTTCCTCTCCAGTATTTCTGCAATGTGTTAATTTATCTTTGATTTTCTAGTTTAGATTCAGAAAATAATATTAGGTCATCAGCGTACAACATTAGCATCAAACGTTATGTCAATATTTACAGAAGTTCAGTAATGGAAAAGTAAATAATTCCATATCGTTGACAAAAATAGAAAATAAATTTGGCGGCATAATGTCTCCCTGGAGGACTCCCTTTGAGATGGCAAATGAGTTGGAGAAATTGTACCTTAATTTAATTATTACAGAGCAATTAGAGTAAATATCACTGATGATGGCTAATATTTTCCAACTTATTCCGAATTTATACATCTTTCCTATCCTAATCCTAATTCTAACCATAACTAAACCAAAACATCCCTAATCCAAACTCTAACCGTACCTAACTAACTAGCATACCCCTGACCAAACCTAACATCTGATCCTAATTCTCATCATTTCTAAACGAACCCTTCCCAAGCCATACGTAAACTTACCAGTTCCTAACCCTAGCCCATATAAACAGAGATCAAGTCTTTTGTAAATTGCCAGGTCGCATTCGTTCTGCCCTTGCCTAACCTTAATCTACCCTCCCCAACCAAACTTAGTTCTTATCCAAACTCTAGCCATGCATAAACTAACCCCTCTCTGACATACCGTTAACATAACCTAACATAATCGTAATACCTAATCCGTACGTAATTTAATCCGGCCCTAACCCTAAACCATATAAATACAGACCAATAATTTTTTATCAATTGCAAGGGCCCATTCGATCCTGTAGGCCCTAGCTCTGCTGTACCCTAACCTTAACCTAGACTTTATTTCACTCCAACTTAGCCCTAATCTACCCCAGAACGAACACTTCTTTAAACCTAAACCTGCTGAACCAAGCTTAATTCTAACCCAAAACATGGCCATACCGAGCCAAACAACACTCTAACGCTAACCTATCAAAATACAGACTAAAGTCTTTTGTCAAATGCTGTAGAGGTTTTCGAAGAACTCCTAATGTCCACAGTAACTTTTTTAAGGAAGAGGCAACTATCCGCCGAGCAATACACTTACTCCTCTTAGATCCTTTTAGAGGAACTGTTGCTGGGTAAAGACCTTGACGGTGTTCAAAATAAAGGCCTATCCTAACAAAAATTCAACGGCGAAACCTTTATGGAAAGAACTATAAGTGGTTAGCTGAGAGAATAATGTACCGTCATCAGAAAGTATATATTTTGGCACATCACCAATCGATATAAATGTATTTTGTCAATCACTTCTCCATGAAAGATAAATTCAACAATTGAAAACAATTACTATTAAAAGCTGGCCCGAAGGTCTCGGAGTACATTCGAGATTATAAGGAGCTTTACCTTGCTAGCTCCAAACTTTTACCAATTCAGTTAATTAATTTTTAATTATCTCGGCCGGGATGGCAGAGTGGTTTGGAAAATTAAAAACTTGGGTCTTGGGTTCAATTGATTTAATATTCGTCACTGTTAGTCACTGCGTGTACACGAATGACGCAAAAATCTGCCTGTGCAAATGTTCTTTATGTGTACTGAATTGCCCATTGACTGAAGACCTAATTTCTGACGTCATTATCATACAAAGATTATGAGTTCTGTTGAGTAGAGTGCGGACCCATTAAATACAGTTCTAACTCTAGAGGTGGACCTTAAATCTTTACTAACTAATAAATTGTGAGTTAAATTTTATGAGCACATCCATCTAATAAATTGTTTGTTAAACTTAATTGTTTTAAATAAAGTTACTCCTAACCATCATAATTAAAAAATGTTTATAAAAGCTTATGCATTTTTGATCTCCTTTAATTTGGTTTACATTAAAATAACATGTTATAATTAATATAACGACTAAATTACATGTACTTAGTTTGAAATAAACTACAAAAAATATGAGTGTCCTGTTTTGATGCTACCCGACATTACAAAATGGTGCAATTTTACGAGCAAAACTATGAAATAAATTGTTAATTAAATTTTATGAGCAAAACCGTGTAATAAATTGTTCCAATTTTAGTATATGTACCGCCGGAGGGAGTACAATAAATTGTTAGTTAAATTCATTATATCAAAATGTTGTATTCCGGTGTTTTGATTAATTTTCTACTAAACCATTAAAATTAATTTTTTAAATAAAAACTAATTCATTTTTAATCACAGTTAATTTGGTTTATATTAAAATAAGTATGTTGTAATTAATGTAACGACAATAATAGATGTAGTTTGAATAAAAATATGAGGGTCCAGTTCTTTTGTCTTCGACTGTACTCGATGCGACCCGACGAAAATCTGGACAGTGGGGATCGCAGAGCGTCGGGTAGGTTGGCGTGGCATAGCATCGGGTAGATGTGCACGGGGGTAATCCAATCTTATGGAAAATTGGATTTTGGATTTGCGTCGGGTAGCATCGGGTAGCGTCGCATGGCGTTGCATCAGTTAAGTGTGTTCCCGGTTTGAACATCTTACAAACATCGTGAATACCCCTATAGTAGACTATAGACTAAATGTGAAAAATCTTTCATTTATACGAAATGAAATCCTTCGATGGAATTTCTACAATTTACAGAAATCCTGTACCTTATCGAAAATCGGAGTTTGGATTTGCGTCGGGTAGCATCGAGTATGTGTGTTTCTGGCTTTAAGCCCTTACCGTCTGCACCTGTCCGTACTTAATGTTTTTTCTAGTTTCGATACAATCAATATCATTTATGGAATCCAACGTTTCTATCGTTGCAGGATCGTCCGTTAATTGGTATTGCAACAAATATATTTAATGGTCTATTGACCAAAATACTTCTTTCTATTAATTAATCTTTTTATATAAGTAATTAAGGTTTTCAGTTGAGATTAAAAAGTCAATGGCACGAGCGGGATTCGAACCCACGATCTTCGGCTTGATACGCCGCTGCTCTACCACTTGAGCTATCGTGACGTCGATCCACTCGGACACCAATCTTTTATCTCAACTGAAAACCTTAATTGATTGTAAGATATTAATCCACTCGGACACCAATTGGTCAAGCGGACCACGAAACTAGTGAATTTTTATATAAGGTTTTGGTCGAAATGAAAAAGTTAGTGTCACGAACAGGAGTCGAAAAAATTTGAATCGGTATTTGAAAAATGACAAAAAGGAGGGAAAATTCAAACGATAGGTTGAGTTGAAATTGGTGTCCGAGTGGATCGAAGTCACGATAGCTCAAGCGGTTAGAGCAACGTCGTATTGAGCCGATGGTCGTGGGGTCGACTCCCGTTCGTGACACTAACTTTTCCATTTCGACCAAAACCTTACATACAAAGATTAATTAATTAGTGATTATAGTTGCAACAAAATGTTTGTGAAAAAAGAACAGTTTGGCTGTGGGAATTGTAGCAGTTTCAGTCATTTTTTAAAGATTTTTTTTTCAACTTTCTGTGTACTTTTTGGTGGAACTCTATCGTTAAAAGTTGAATATCAATGAAGCTGATTTTAACTTTATTTTATTTGTGAAGCTTCTCACTGACGTTATAAACATCTTCCTTATCCTATAAAGAAGAAATTTTGAAAATTCGTTTTATTTTCACAGGTTGTCATGTAAACAAAGCTAAATCCTCCAATCTAATTTATGAATTAGGGTTATTCACGATCTTTGTGTTAATACTGTTAGGTCCTGCTAGATCGAGAAAAATGATGACGTAGACTTGTAACAAGACTATTTCGATCTAACAGGCCAGGGCCAATGTTAGATGTTAAGGCGAAAATGTAGTCACATTGCTATCCGCTAGGGCGTAGGTAGCCAACATGGCAGCCATGAATTTACAATAACAACCGTTTTTAGTTTCCATGTATTTTTATTCTTAATTATTCGTTAATTAAATCAGACCAATACATTTCTTTTGTTAATTTCTGACCTTTCCTTATACTCTCATTCATAAAAGGTACATCCTCTAAACTATAAAGTTGTAGGCTGTTAGACGTAGGGTATAAGTTAGGTATGTCGGCACAAATTGAAGCGTGCCATTTTTTAGTACTTTTCGAGTGCATAGATAGCATTTTGTGTGAAAGAGTTGATTAATTTTCCTTTTTTATTAACTTCTGGCATCTTACAATTTAACAAAAAAGAAAACCAAAACAAACAACAACAAGCCTTCAAGGACTGTTACAGCTTTATTTTTGGATCTACCAATCGCCACGCGCAGCATTGCGGAAAAATTAACGTTTAACATGCTAAGAAAAGAAGGGGGCATTAACGATCTTACTGGACATTTATCTATTCGAGTTAGTCATTAATTATAATTAACATACTTAACATTGTGAAAGGCGAAAAAACAAGTAGATTTGAAGAATGAACTATAACAGGTAGTCAATTTTTCTGGGTTTATAACATTAATGATTTTATTTAAGACTATTTATTATTTTTTTAAATTGTAAATCGTATACGAAAATATGTGTATGTATAAATATGTTTCAATATGGGGCGCAGCATTGCGGAAAAATTAACGTTTAACTTGCTTAGAAAAGAAGGGGGTTTCACGATCTTACTGAACATTTCTCTATTCGAGTTAACACGAGTTAACATCTTACAACCATCGTGAATACCCCTACTATATTGTGTATATATTCTTAGAAATCATTGTAATAATGTTTACCTTATATTATAATGTGCATATAATGAAAAGACAGAGAAATCTAGCTTACATGAGGATTTTCGGTTATGAGGATGCACTCTGTTTTCTATTATATACAAACAGGTGTCAACCTTGAGACACAGGTGGGGTGCTCAACGTTGGTTTCAACGCTCCCATTTTCCCATCACTCCTTCTCTTCGATGACATCACAGTTGGAGTTCAGGATTCTCCAACGGGTGAAATGTGATGTTTCCTTCACATCCAGCTGGTGATTTAAGATGATGATTTGTCGATTATGGTTTGCTATGTTTATTTCAGTCCCTCCAGTTTATTGAGTTTCCTTCCATATCTTTCACTATGTGAAACTGTCACTTTTCCTTTTGAGAAGTTAGTTTGAGTGGTTCACAACCGTGATTCCTCCTTGTACCTCCCCTCATTTTATTATTTCTCTTCTCTATATCTTCTTTTAAATTCTTAAGTTTCTTCTCAGCTTGTTTGCCTTTCATCTATCTCTTTTTTTTATTATATTTTTTTAATATAAAATAATGATAATTGATTTCTTTAAAACTCTTTTTGTCAGGTAGGAGCGTCGTTAACAAAGCACATCGAGTTTAGATCGGAAATTCCTGCCCTTATACCGATTCGAGGAGAAAACAAAGGCTAGATTTTATTAAGGTTAATTAAAAGGACAAGCTACAGAAACCAGAAGATAGGCCGGCCCTCACAGAACTTTTGAAGCAAAGGAATAAAAGAAGAGAGGGGGAGGATGACAAAATCAAATTATTTATCGCCCCAACTGAGCCTACTGTTGACAATGGCAATAGAAAAATTCAATTTCAAAAGAAAATTCAATTTCCAGTAAGAACCTTGAGCACTAGACTTCTTTTATCCACCTTTTCGAAAATATAGGTGCATGCTTTAATCAGTGAATTGTGACCGTGACGCAAACGAGGTGCTCGATTTCCGCGGGGCGAATATTTGCATCGATGAGCAGGCATTTGAAAAGTGCCTAAGATTAAAAGCCTTTTTAGATCATATTTCTGTTTGAAAGGAGTAAAAACCACATCTAATCAAGGATACTCATAATGCTTAATTGACTTTCAATTAAAAGGCTTATACCTAATCCCTTACTAAATCTCTGGATTCATTCATATAGGCATAAATAATAAACGAATATTTATAAAATCTAGTCTTAACATTCCTCCCTTACAGTTCAGTCAATATGATTTAACAAAAAACTTTTCAAGAAGTTCATTAGATTTCGTGGTCCGATTGACCAATTGACATCTTTCAATTAGTTAATCTTTATGTAAGGTATTGGTTGAGATAAAAAGTCAGGGTCACGAGCGGGATTCGAACCCACGATCTTCGGCTAAATACGCCGCTGCTCTAACCACTTGAGCTATCATGACTTCGATCCAATCGGACACCTATTCCCCATCTCAACTTGCTGATGTTAATTTAGTGCGAAAATGTGTTTATTTGCAATCAAAAACAATTAATTTGACGGAAGAACTATAAACGAAATATAATGTGAAAGTGGCCAGATAGACTGAAAGCAGCAAATATGGTCAAAAATACAACGAAACGAAGTGGGAGAATATACAGAATTCAAAACAAAAGAATAGAAGAAGTGATAAATGAAAGATAATGTGACACAGTGCATGGTGGTAAAACGAAAAAAATAAACAGATATCAAAGAAGCAATGGACAGAAAAAATGAACAGTAGGAAAAATATGAGAAAATTATAAATTTAAAAAAAGTGATTGTGGTATGAGTGATAGGTAGAGGTCAGCAGAATACGGTGAAGAGCAAGGAAGAAAGATTAAAAAATTAAAGGTGGTAGAGTGCCAGGAAGAAAAGGTAGTGAGTGAAAGATAATGATAGTTGATTTTAAAGTAGAAAAGAATTGATTGGAGATGAGTGAGAACAAAATCTGATAAAAAACAAATGGTTGTGTTATGCCAAATATATGACATAATAATAAAAAATTTATCTTTACTTTAGATCTTCTTCAAGCCCGGCTTTTGGACAACACGATTGACAACTTAAGGAGCGGTTCTCCAAAGCGGATTTAACCGTTAAATTTTATATAAATACTAATGTTTTCCATTTTTTCTGGTTTTGACGTGTTATTTTATAATCTGGTCGTTTTATAACAGATGACATTTGAGTTTTCAAATTGAAATCTTCGACTTTTTTCCTTAATATCCGGATTATATTATCCATTGAAAGGTCTAACGACAGGCCCTGGTTCGGTAATGGTCTTTTTTGCAGCAGGCTTCTTCTTTCTTCTCCGAGCTGTTTAATTTCTGAATTTCCCTTGCAACAACTTGACCCCGGGGATTATTCGAGTTTTCTCCGCTATTTACGGCCCTCTTGGAGAAATTTTCCCATTGGAGAATCTTCCCGTTAAAAAGTTTCTTCCGAAACTTTTAATTAACCGAATTTTTTTATCCTTTTTTTCTGCATTTGACCGAACCTTCGTGACCTTCGCAAGAGTTTATTGAATGAATTATATCATAAGATGATAAAGGACGGACGCTAATTCAGCCGTTGCATCCTGGCGATGGCTGTGGATTCATCCACCTCACTCCATCCACTTCGATCCTTACAACTTTAACCATTTTTCAGTTCAAATCTTTAAAAAGTCCATATTTGAAAAAATCTAATAAAATCTTTAGTGCTGAAGATACAGATCAAATTGATCCGAATCCGCCTAGCACAAATTTTTCTCTTAGACACAAATTATATATTTCAATATCTACCATCGAATAACATATATTTTAGTAAAATCAAAAACGTTTTTTCAAATTTTTCTCTTTCTAATCATTTGGGGAAAATCAAAAAAAGTGGTGATTAATTGAAAAGACCTCCATCGATCAACAGGAAACTTTACTCGGGTTTAGTACCCTATAAACTACACAAAATCGCACAAACATGACCTTCACTGGTCACTGTCTTGGCTGTTCAAAATCAACCTAATATTGTACAAAGGGTTTAGACGGCTTAAATTACCTGCAACATACTAATTGGCTCTTCTATCGCAACGATACGCCTTGAACTCAGGTATTCTCGCCACGAGCATACAAATCCATTTGGTCAATTTGGGTCGTGTTCTGTTTTGTCTGTGCAATATGAACCAAATTCAAAGATTTTGATGGGCTTAAATTCACTGCGTGAATTTCTCAAAAGCAAAACGTGTCATATCAGTTTATTTATACCAAAACTGGCACTTCTATGGAAACGCTTGGATACAGGTTTTCTCTCCAACCTGTCCAAAGGGTCACTTATGGTCAATTATTGTCTTTCCTGTTCAAAATCTACAATTATGATACAAACACTTAGGATCTTTAATGTTAAGCATTGGATATAACTTTTCTCTCTCCCTTCAGTTCAACTGGTTAATTTGGTCACCTTTTTGTCTTATCTGCCCAAAACTTAATAAATCCAAAGTTTTTGGACGGCTGGTTTTTTTTGCACAACTGGACAAATTTTGGTCTCTGTCTTGTTGGTACTGCTGGCCGTCCAATATGAACAAAAACCATATTTTTGGACTGCTGGAGGACGTGGCTTAAATAAAAAAATCAACGAAGTGGCCTTTTTTGAGACAGTACGTTTTAGATCCAGGTTTTCTCCCTACCTAAAAATCCGATTAGTGATACTCATTCACTTTCCGGTTTGGCTGTAGAAATTTAACTAGAATGCATCTATTTTGGACGACTAAGATTGCCTTTACCCACCTGAACAGTCAAAAATCTATAAAAGACCCATCTCTTGAACAGTACGATCTAGTTTTCTTCGTACCCATCAGTCCAATTAGTCAATTTTAGTCACTGTATAGGCTGTTCAAAAAGTACCTAATACTAATGGTTTAGACGGCTCAAATTGCTGTAAACGTACTAATTGTCACTTTTAACGAAATATTATTTGGGGCGTCGGTGGCCGCAAAGGTTTTGGCGTTGACACGGCTGCTCATCGCTGTAAGGTAAATGTCCTGGGTTCGAATCCAGCGGCCCTGCATTCGAACCCAACATACTTACCAATGGGTTTTTATTTTCAAAAACACCGGCACCCTGAGGGTTGCTATGACCTCTGCTGTTGCGAACCTCGTAAAAAATAAATAAATAAACGAAATAGTACCCCTTTGATCCACATATTCTCGCCCCTCACAAATCTATTTGGTCAATTTTGGTCATCTTTCTTGTTGGATGACAAATATGAACCAAACACAAAGATTTTGATCGGCTCAGATTACTTTATGCGGATAGTCAAAAATCAATAAACTACGCGTCATATACCAAAACTAGACTGGTCAAATTTCGGTCTCCTCAGCCGAAAATTCTTAACCAAAAAACGTTTTCACATTTCACGACGTTCAGTCGAATTAACAGTTAACTAATTAACAACATAGGATAAAAGGAAATGCAGAAATAGTTAATTAACGCTTTTTCATGTATATCAAATTCAGCATTAAAGCGGGGAACACACTTACCCGATGCAACGCAATAAGACGCTACCCGACGTCTTGTCACGTTTTGGTAGGGTGTGCACATCTATGCGATGTCAAGCGCACGCCACGTACAGTCACACAGCATGCATCACAAATCACTATCGCAATCGCAACGCCTCTTTTGTTCTTAATGCATTATTTTGAGCAAAACCATACAATAAATTGTCAGTTCAATTTTATGAGCACAACCATGTAATAAATTGTTTGTTAAGCTTATTTGTTTTAAATACATCCATTATATTTCGCGGTCCGATAGGCCAAATAACTTCTTTCGATTAATTAATCTTTACGAGCGGGATTCGAACCCACGACCTTCGGTAAAATACTCCGCTGCTCTACCACTTGAACCATCGTGATTTCCATCCACTCGGTCACCAACTTACCATCTTAACATACCTTTCAAATTTTCCCTCCTTTTTGTCATTTTTCAAATACCGATTCAAATTTTTTCGAATCCCGCTCGTGACACTAACTTTTTCATTTCAACCAATATCTTACATAACGGTTTCAGATAAAGTTATTCCAGTATTTTGATAAATTATCTTCCTAACCATCTTAATTAAATAATTTTTATAGAAACTAATGAATTTTCGATCTCGTTTAATTTGGTTTACATTAAAATAAGAATGTTGTAATGAATATAATGACAAAATTACATATACAGTTTGAAATAAACTACAAAAAAGAGGAGTGTCCTGTTCTGTCGCTACTCGACGGAAATGGTGTAATTTTATGAGCAAAACCATGAAATAAATTGTTAGTTAAATTTTATGAGCAAAACCTTGTAATAAAATTGTTAGTTAAATTCATTATATCAAACAATGGTATTGCGATTTTGATCAATTTTCTACCAAACCATTAAAATTAATTTTTAAAAAATAAAAACTAATGAATTTTCGATCTTGTTTAATTTGGTTTATACTAAAATAAGTATGTTGTAATTAATATAACAACAATACTACATGTAGTTAGAATAAAAACATGAGTGTCCGGTTTTTTGTTTTCGGCTGTACTCGATGCGACCCGACGAAAATCTGGACAGTGGGGATCGCGTAGCGTAGAGCAGGGTAGCGTTGCGTGGCATCGACCAGATGTGCACGGGGGTAAGTACAATCTTATGGAAAATTAGATTTGGTAACGTCGCAGAGCGTTGCATCGGCTAAGTGAATACCCCGCTTTATGCTTATTTTGCTCATCATATAAAATAGATTTTAGCGTTTTAATCAATTACTGAATTTTTCCCACTTTAATTTGGCAAAAGGCAGACCATTTTTCTATTCTTTTTTTTTTGTTACGACGGTTGGCTTACCTCACCACTAGTTCGACGAACAGTGGACCACTTTAGTTCAAAAGACATTCCCACTTGCCAAACATAACCACAATAACAATAACCAAAAAATAAGCAGAATTCGATGATTTTATACCCTTGTGATGACGGGTCGTTGGGTATTTATGGAGTTTAGGAAGAAAGTTTCTACTGGATGGGAAAATATGCTGTGCGCATGATTGGATTCTAAATTGTTGTGATGTATACTATTGCCTTTTTAGTTAAATGTAAAAATTTTTAGTTGTTAGGTCGTGGCCTAGGGATAAATATTTATTCACATACTTTACTGGAAGCCCCTTGTTAGACGTTTTTATTTCAATGATTATCATAATTTTTTGTAAAACATTAAATAATTATTCAAAAAATGAAGAAAGCTTATAGAAATCGAGTAGTTTCCGATTTGAAGAATAGATTGGTAATCCCTCCAGAATTAGATTGAAACGTGAGTGGTCTTCCTCACGTAGCGCTCCATCTCGATACGACATACAACAAAACCTGAGGGAGCAGTCGTTATTTCGTTTTAAGAATCAGTAACAGGACGGTTGGTAAAAAGTTACAGGAGACGTTCGTGACCATCGACTATAAAACTGTTGAGAACGATCTGAAAGCTTGTTTAGAATCACGCTCAAGTTGAAAATTAGATTTATTTCCGTTAAACGTAGTTCGTTGTTGTTTTACCCGGGCTTGTTTTCCCGGTTATCATTCTAATCTAAAAGGCGAACTTCGACCAATTGTGGAAAGGAACCAGGATGAACAATTATTTTTTATTTTCCTTCCTAGCCGGACCGCCCTTGGTTTGGCAATTCAAGCAAAACCGCGATAAGATATCACAATGATTTTTTTTTACGTTGATCAGTAATTATTATTGCGATGAATGAAGAGCCTTGAAGAACGAAAGTTTGGCAAATTTGCAAAATTTGTTTTACTTTTGGATCACAACCCTGATCCCAAAAGCACTAGTTTCAGTGTAAGAAAATGCATAATACAATAGACTTTTTCCAATCAAATTAACCTTTTTTTAAATCATATGAACCTTTTTTTAATTTTTATATATAAATAAAATGCTTAACAAAATAAAAAATGATAGCCTTAAACTTTTCAACTCTTACTATTTTCTAAGTTTTAAAATTCACAGGATTCAACACAAATTATTTATAGTTTGCTCCGAACAATTAACAAAGATTAAAGCAGTCTTGATGATTTTTTTATCACACTGCTCGTTAATCTTTTGCTTACCGCAGTGCTTGCAATAAACGGAGTGCTTTCAACGAAGAGCCGGTGAAGGGAGTTTGAACCTTTTCCCCTCCATCCAAGGAGCAAAGGAGTGAACCTTCTTCATTAAGGGAATTCTCTGGAACAGAAAGGCTAAGTGTTCGCCTTTGATCTTCTCCCCCGAGATAAAATACGACCAGGAGACACATTAACTGTTTGGCCGACTAATATTTGATTTGATGCCTAAAGGCATTTTTCCGTCACAATCACGTTACGCCCTTCATTCACTGAAGACGCCCAATTAATTGCCAAGGAACACATCATTTTGAACATCTACAGGTATTGGCTTTAAACGTAAATTTTGAAATGTCGTAAAACAGGAAAAAATTAATATGACTGGAAAAATGGTTAATTTCACTGAAAAGGTTTTTATATTTCATACAATCTCTTATGTTTTTAATGCTTTTAAAAAACTGGTAATTTGAAACAAAAAATTATTAATGCGAAATGAAAAAGGATTAATTTGAAGTTAAAAGGGATTAATTTGGTGCAAGAAATGTTAATTTTAAAGTAAAAAAAGTTATTTTGAAAGGAAAAATGGTTAATTACACAAAAAAATTACTTTAAATGTGTAGTGATTAGTGACCGTTAATCGATAATTATTCAGAAATCGTAAGATGCGGTCTGGTGTGAAGTAGGTTTCAGACAAACATTTTCTTTATCCTGCCAACGTTTCGATCTTTATTGAGATCATCTTCAGGGCCTGGGATTTACAAACATTGTTTACATTTCACAAATACATTAGGATGTGGAAAAAAGTGAATTTATACAATGCAAAATATATATATATTTATATATATATATGATGCCCCTGAAGATGATCTCAATAAAGATCGAAACGTTGGCACGATAAAGAAAATATTTTTCTGAAATCTACATCACACCAGACCGCATCTCACGATTTCTGAATAATTTACTTTAAATGCATAAATTTCATAGCATCTTTTAAGGTTTTATTTCTTTGGAGAAAGGGTTAATTCAGAATTAAAAATTGTTAATTTGAAGTTTAAAAGGGTTAATTTAAAATTAAAAGAGGTAAATTTAGTGCAAGGAAGGTTAAGTTTAAAATTTAAAAAATTTAATTTGACGAAAACTATTTTACTTTACATGCGAATGTTTCGTACCAAAGCTATAAAATAAAATTCAAAAATCACTCATTTGAAAATGTAATTTTATGTAACACAATTAATATGACAAGGACATTGTTCACTCTGACTGTTATTCAAAAGGTATTCTTATTCAAATTTAATATTCAATTGAGGCACGTTAAAATAAACCAAAAACGGGACTTTATTTTAATTATTAACATTGCTAATTTTTTATATTTAACAATAACTTGAGAAATGATTTAAGAAGACAAACTGGAATTTACAGATAGCAAAGAATGCAGTTGACCTGTGCACGCGAGCCTTGGCCAGTTTGACCGTGACACGAACAGAAAAAGTTAATCTCGTGAATTAATAATGTACGAAATTAGCTTATATAAATAAATTGCATGTGTGTGTTACAGGCATAAAAAATACCTAACGTTAAAAATATATTCGGAAGCTATTTTTGAAAACGTAATTTATTATAATAGTTAGCCAAGTTCTTAATATATCTTGTGTATTATTGTGTTTTTCCTAGTTCACTTAGTTAAGTTCACTTGACTCGATCTTTCTTTTAAACAGAATAAGGTCATTGCTACATAAAAAAAATCAAGTTTTTCTTAAATTTTTATAAAATATTCAACTTTTTTTGTCTCTCACGCGTCTTATCTGTCTCTTTTAAGCCGGGAACACACTTACCCGATGCTACGCCATGCGACGCTACCCGATGCTACCCGACGCCTTGCCACGTTTTGGTGGGGTGTGCACATCTATCCGACGCAAGTACACGTCGCGTACAGTCCACAGCGTTTATCACAATAATCACTATCACAATCGCAACGCATCTTTTGTTCTTAATGCACTATTTTGAGC
>NW_019394206.1:90019-114930 GCF_000648675.2 Cimex lectularius
GAGAAATGTTTAGATTTAAAAGATATCACGATTTTCCGACGCCAGGACGTGATATCTTTCAAAATCGATAAAAAGCGAAATTACTCTGAAATGGTTGAGAACGGACCATGGACAATATGAACTTTTTTGTTCATTTTAGGGTGAAGAATCTACTGGAGAAGTTTGTAGCACGAGTAGCAATTCACCCTGTATATTAAAAACAAAATTTTTATCTAAAAACGATTGAACCCAAGACAAAAGAAAATTTTAGGTAGAAATTCTGCCTCTAAATGATTATTAGTATCTAAATTCTCTCATTCAAGGAACGAGGTTTGACAGATTGTTCTCATCTGTGAATTGACGTCAGACCCGTTGCTGCAGTTTCCCGTGTTCACGCAAGTTACAATAAAGGTGCAATTTGAGCCATGGACGGATGTTTAAGGTGGAAACCGTTCAGACGTCACCTCTGATGAAAACCTCACAGTCACACTTTCCCTCGAGGAAATAACGTGACTGCAAAATTTGATATCAAAGGGACCGTGCTCCATTTCCTCGACAACAACGGCTTATGACAAATAAATTAGACAATTTATTATTTTTGTGTTGGTTTTCAACTCGTTTCAATACTTTCTTGACTGATCAGTTAAGTTTACAATTACTATTATCCTTGACGTAGTGATTTATGTATTTATTTAAACGAACAACAAGCCTTTTTCAAAATATTACATTGTCCAAAATTACTTGTTAGAGATAAGAGAGAAAATGAGAAATATATTGTCGGTGATATAACGAAAGGGATAGTAACAAAGTAAAAGAAAAACGTGAGAAACAAAGAACAAGATAGATATCATGTATAAGATATACATATAAAAAGTATAGATATAAGAGAAACAAAGTGAGAGAAAAAGACTAAAAAAGAGAAAGAGAGAGAGAGAGAGAGAGAGAGAGAGAGAGAGATAGTGATACTGTGCATGAGAAAAAGTGAGGAGAGTGAGAGAAAGAAAAAGATAAAAGAAAGGTGGAAAGAGAGAGGAGAATAGTGTGTGGGAGAGAGATTGTGTAAAGAAAGGAGGAAGAAAAGAGAGAGAGAGGTTGATAGAGAGAAAGAAAGATAAAGGGAGAGACAATGAGATAGAAAAAGAAAGGGAAGAAAAAGAAACAAAACGAGACAAAGAGAGTGAGAGAGAGAAAGAGAGAGGAAGAAAGAGAATGAGAGAATAATAAAGAGTAAGAGAGAAAGAGAGAGAGAGAGAAAGAGAGAAAGAGAGAGAGTATAAAAGAGATGAGGAAGAATGTTTGTGGGAGATAGAGTGAGAGTGAAATGAATGAGGAAGAGAGAGAGAGAGAGAGAGAGAGAGAGAGAGAGAGAGAGAGAGAGAGAGAGGGAGAAAGAAAGATAAGAGAGAGACAGTGAGAGAGAAAAAGCAGGGCAAGAAAAAGAAACAGAAGGAGAAAGAGAGAGAGAGAGTGAGTGAGTGATAGAGAGAGGTTGATAGAGAGAAAGAAAGAGAAAGCGAGAGACAGTGAGAGAGAAAAATAAACAGAGGGAGAAAGAGAGAGAGAAAATGGAAAGAAAAAGAAATTGGAAAGAAGAAAAGAAAGAAGAATATATATATATAGCATCTTTTATATATTCATATCAAATAGACAGGAGTGGGAGAGAGATAGAAATAGCGATAGTATGTGTGTGTGAGAAAAATAGAGAAAGAAATGAATAGAAAAAGTGAGAAAGATTGGAAATTTTCCCATGGCAGTACAAACGTCAGTTTTCAACTTAATGATTATTACGTAAATGATCAAGCTATTTGGAAATCTTAATCTAATTTAGAGGTATTCACGATCCTACGCCATTTTAGAAAGTATAGGATTGAGGTCACAACATGTCTGACTATAGATGTAAGAAACAATTTTTCGTCATTTTCGATTTAAAGCATGTTTTTAAGCTATTATACAATATTCATGACAATACAGACGTACAGAGGTTAGCACGTTTTGTTCAATTTTATTTTAGACGACGTTTATGGCAATGTCGATTACTAATTTCCAGATTAACAAATTTTATCAAAATAGTGACAATCGCCTGCCCTATTTATTTCCAGGGTTTCAGTTTATTTATCCGATTCGGAAGCTTTATATTTTTAGTTATTTATGCAAATAGAGAACATTTCATTAGACTTAACAATCGGTATGGCTGACAGTGAAATATGGAAAGAATGTTCATTTTTTTTCTTTTATTTTTTGTATTTACCCTACTTCGCTTTTAATTATTCATGAATTTCCGCAAGGGAATATCCCTCTCGGAATAACATATATTTACTTTTTTATTCAAATTCGCTACAATAAAAAAGCGACATTCGGGCTCTAATCCACGCAGTTAATTGTCGTGGTGTAATATCACATTACGACATATTCAAAAACAAAATCAATAACCAAGGTGAACGGAAATTGAGGAACGGAACCCCTATTCAACGGCCTGTCAAAAGCCTACTTTAACATATTAATTTAATTGACGAATCTTAGTTAAATGAAAACAGTACTGGATGGACAAATGCAGTACTACGACCAGGCACGATTCTTCATTGTACTCTCCTATTGTAAACGAACAACATTTACTTCGAGGCAGTTGATTGTAAATGTTAGAGAAATCAAATTTACTAATCCCACTGAATATGCCTTCTGTCCTGGGCTAAAAATCTCCACCGGCCTACAGACCGCAATTGGCCAATGTAAAGACACCATTCTTTCCTGGTAGATTTTTCTAAAGCCTTTGATACAAAAGCCTACTTCTTCCAAACCTTATCTTTCTCCCATTGCCAGCCGCAGGTTCTACTTTGACCTTTCGGACCGTCCCCACGTAGCTTCCTTCCCAAATAAGCCACCATCATGAAAACCGAGTAAAACAGTTTAAAAAAAAATCTATAAATAAAATAACTTAAAAAACACTAAAAATAAAAGTTAGTCTTATAGACCAAGGAGAGCAGGAACCCAAGTACATCGTACGTGCCATATTTTTAACTCCAGAACGAGATTTCTTCTATCATGACTGTTTCTTGAGTTATTAAAATTTCCGTGATTTAATAAAAACATTTATTACTTGAAAACAAAAATTAGATATGTTTTTCTCGTGGCATGGCCAGCGAGGAGCCCTGATTTAACCACATTAGATTTTATTTTTACATTTGTGAATTATGAAAAGTGCGGTGTACAACACACCCATCGAAACGAGTGAACAGCTCATAGAGAAGAGAAATCACGTACAACGACATGAGGAAAAGAAATAAGGGAAATGGATCGGATTTTTGTTACCAAATAAGAAATGATTTTATTAAAAATATTACTTGGTAATCGGGATTTAAAAATATGTACGATGTTCTTGGGTTGCTGCTCTCCTTGGGTTGGATATCACGTTTTTTCAACTTTGCAAAAGAGAATTCACTAAGAAAAGTTCTAAAAAAGGAAAAATTGAGTATGTCCTTGGAATACTTATACAAAAGGCAACTTTGGTCAAATCCCCGAAAATGTTGATGGAAAAGTCATTGCACGAGACACAATTGAGTATTTCTTAAAAAACATGGGTTTTGCCATTTGTTACTCTTTGAGTGTATCTCTCTTCTATGCGGAAACGCTGATTTTTCAACGGAAATGTTGTTACCTTGTGAATAATTTAATGTAGTTTGAAAATAAAAGTCAGATTTGTATTAATGACGCTAAAGTTGAGAAATTGCGATTTCATTTAAAAAATCTGATTTTTGACTAAAAATCACAAACTATTAATACCTTAGGAATGAGGCAAGATAGAAACCTCGTTCAGGTAGCATTGAACTACGTTTTATTTAGTGAATCCATCATGGACATATTGACATTTAACCTTGTAGCACCCTGTATAATATATTACAATCTATATATGATTCTTAAGTACCCGACGAAAATGCTCACCAACTAGGTACTTAAGGGCCTTATCATAATTGTTGAAAACAACTATTATCCTAAAGTAAGAGAGGGTGGAGGGAGGGAGGGATGGAGGGAGAGAGAGAGAGTGAGAGAGAGAGAGAGAGAGAAAAAGAGAATACTTTATTCTGGGACTAGAGCCCCCTAAGAATAACAAAAACGTCTCAATATTTTTTACAAATCTGGCAACCTAATTACTAAAGGTTTGACGTTAACATCAAGCCAAAAATTGAACTAAATCACGTAATACAAAATATAAAAAATAGAAATAATAGAAGCAACAATAAGGATTTACGGAAAAGTACTAATAATAAAGAATCCTCTGTCTTTTGCAAACATAGTCACTGTAAACATAAAAGTTGAGAAAAAGAAGGTAACAAGTTTTCTAATGAAGCAAAAGCACCTAATAATATTGTGAACTATTAAATTCACTAATTTCATATTCCGCTTGACCAATTAAATCATTACAATTAATTAAGGTTTTTAGTTGAGATGAAAAAAAGTAAATGGCACTAGGGGGATTCGAGGTCACGATAGCTCAGGTGGTAGAGCAGCGGCGTATCTAGCCGAAGGTCGTGGGTTCGAATCCCCCTCGTGCCATTTACTTTTTTTCATCTCAACTAAAAACCTTAATTAATTGTGAACTATGTTGTCTCTGTTTGGAGGGAGACAGGTACAGGCGGGATTTAAAAGAGGTAAGGGAAGCAGCTTTGCGGATTGACAAAGGAAGAAAATTCCTGAGGTTCGGGGGTCGACTTACGAAATACTTCTCAAATATGGAGATTTTATGATGAGGAAGATATCGGTCATAATGTTAAGATTGTGGAAAGAGGATTTGACTGAAGTAGCTTGAAAATATAGCGAGGTCGACGAGACTAAACTAAAACTTAACACCTTCCATATGATTCGTAAGTGCCACTCGAAAATCCTCAAAAGTTATATGGTATTTAAGGACTTCGAGATAATCTTTAACAACATCAACATTATCCTTAAGCATCATTTGACAGCCTTTAACCAACCCTTCATAATTTTCAACCAGTACTATGTTATTTAAGGAACTCGTGATAATCATTTAAGCCAGCTTTAATATTTAAATATACTTTGATAATCCTCAAAAACTGTTATGATTCGTAACGATCTCGAGACAGTCTTTAACAATCTCTACATGATTATTAACTACCCCTTTATAATCCTTATCAACTTACAACTCATCACATTCCTTCAAAGCATCCGTAATCCTTAAGTCAACTTTATTAGTTCTCAACCACTACTATGGTACTTTAGGAACTTGAGATAATATGATTCCTAAGCACCCCTTGATAACCCTTAACAACAACTATGTCACTCAAGAGTCTCATGATAATCCTTTAGTAACCTCCATATTATCCAAAGGGATTTATTATTTTTATGTAAAGTGTGGTTGAGATGAAAAGTTTAGTGCCATGAGCGAGACTCGAACCCGACGGCCTTCGCTCAATGCGCCGCTGCTCTAACCACTTGAGCTATCGTGACTTCAGTACTCCCGAGACACCAACTCATCATCTCAACCTGCAACTTTCTCAAATGACTCTCTTTTTGCCTTACATTCAAATTAGGCCAACTAATCTTTTCATCTCAACTACACTTTTCTTAAATATTAGAAATAACTTAGAATAATTGCTCTTAGATCAGGTAAGACCAAATTAAAAAAAATCAACGCCATATTATCCTTAAGCACCACTTGCTAATTCTCAACAACTACAATGATACTTAAAGAACTCATGGTAATCCTTTAGCAATCTCCAGATGATTCCTAAGTTTACCTCGTGCAGATATATTACAACTCTTTAAAGATCCCGGATAATCATTAAAAACTTCTATATGATCCTTAAGCAACCCTTGGTAATCCTCAACAACTTCTACGGTGAAGGACCCTGATATAATCTTTAACAGCTTCTTATGATCCTTAAGTACCCATTTATAATTCTCAAACCCTTCTAAGATACTAAGGATCTCATTATAATCCTTTAAAACCGTTATGATCGTTCTGCAGTTCATCAAGGTGTTGTCCAGAAGACACATATTTTTAGAAATTGATCTATGCTCAACACGAACAAAGGCCTACAATTTCACGAAGTATTTTGAAGGTGATGGGTCTTTATGTAATTAAACTCCGTGCTTTAGTATTAAATAATTCCTATGTTAATAGTTTCAGTTTGCAATAAGGGAATCCCCGTCCAAACCCCGCCATAATCATCTTTAGACGAAGTCCCCTCTTATAATTAATTATTAATTGAGTTTCATTTCCCTTTGACCGATTTCTCTGCAAAACGTAGAACATATCTTAAATTTCCAACGTGCTGGATTATTTGCCGTTTGATAAATCGATGGATTTTTATAGGTTTCTAACTGTTTAGCATTGAGTATTAGTGAATATACTAGGGGTATTTATGATCACTGTGTTAACCTTGTTAACTCTGTTAGGTCCGGTTAGATCGAGAAAAAGGATGACGTAGACTTGTAAGAATCGGCTATTTAACATTGCTCGATCTAACAAGCCAGGGCCAATGTTAGATGTTAGGTCGAAAATGTAGTCGCATTGCTATCCGTCAGGGCGTAGGTAACCAACATAGCAGCCACGAATTTAACAGCTGTTTTTATATACAATTACACGTATTTTTACTTTTAAATGCTAATTTTTGACCTGTCCTTATACTCTCATTCATAAAAGGTACTTCCTCTATCCTATAAAGTTTTAGGCTGTTAGGCGTTAGGATACAAGTTAGGAGAGCGATATATCCCCACAACATTTTCACTCCAGAGATGTTGTGGAAGAGGTGGTGTTATGGGTTTGACCGGGCCTTTCTATGGAAGGTCGCACAAACATATCTTCATGGAGGGTCCCTAATAGCTGCGCGACTCATTGATGTTGTGAGAAGAAGTTGACACTGATATGCCTGATGCGACGGTTTTATTTTTACGCATGACAATGCAAGGCCACACGCAGCATGTAGTGGCCAACATGTAGTCCCGACTTAAACCCTTTCGAACATCTTTGGGACGAGTTGTCAAAGAAGGTAAAATTTCGCCAAGATATGCCAAAGATCTTAGGAGAAGAATGGTGCTGCTTGAGGAGTATGAAAATATTCCTCAGGACTACATTCAGGAACTCATCGATGCCAGGTTGAATGCAAATCGTGATCAATGCAAGAGGATGAAATACTTCATCGTGAATTGAATCATTTCTTCATTGTTTCCATAGCAATATTTTTGGTAAAATTGTTTGACTCCGTTTAATTTTTTAATTGACTTTTTTATTTAGCTATCTTCTTATCTTTTTGTTTAAAAATATACAGTAAACAATAAACAATATCAAATATAACGAAAAGTATTTACTAGAAAAACGAGGGTGGCCACTTGTTTTGTCTCTCAGCGTATTTTCCTACATTGCAAACACTACGGCAAAAACGCTGACAGGTCCTGACCATTTTTTGTTATAGGAATTAAAAAACGGAAAATCACTCGATGCATTTTATATTTATGTTATTTTATATATTAAATAGATATTTTGTCAATTTAACTATCAACATAAATAGGGCAACTCCAGGTATCTTGTGTCATTCTAATTCGTTAGTTATTGTGTTGTGTATTCATAATCTTTATGTTAACCCTGTTAACTCTGTTAGGTCTTGTTACATCGAGAAAAATGATGACGTAGACTTGTAAGAATCGGCTAGTTAACATTGCTCGATCTAACAGGCCAGGGCCAATGTTATATGTTAGGACAAAAATGTTGTCACGTTGCTCTCCGTTAGGGCGTAGGTAACCAACATGGCAGTCATGAATTTAACAGATGTTATTTGTTTACACGTAGTTTTATTCTTAAATGCGCGTTAGTTAACTCAGACCAATACATTTCTTTTGTTAATTTCAGACGTTTCCTTATACTCTTATTCATAAAAGGTACATCCTCGAAACTATAATGTTGTAGACTGTTAGACGTTAGGATACAAGTTAGTATGTGGGCACGAATTGAAGCGTGCCATTTGTTAGTACTTTTCGAGTGCATGGATAGTATTTTGAATGAAAGAGTTGATTAATTTTTCTTTTTTATTAACTTCTGGCATCTTACAATTTAACTTAAAAGAAAACCACAACCAACACCAACAACCCTTCAAGGACTTTTATAGCTTTATTTTTGGTTCTATCAATCGCCAGGCGCAACATTGCGGAAAAATTAACTTTTAACATGCTAAGGAAAGAAGGGGGCGTTCACGATCTTACTGGACATTTATCTATTCGAGTTAGTCATTAATTATAATTAACATACTCAACATTGTGTAAGGCGAAAAAATAAGTAGATTTGAAGAATGAACTATAACAGGTAATTAATTTTTCTGGGTTTATACCATTAATGATTTTATTTAAGACACTTTTTCAAATTGTAAATCGTATACGAAAATATGTATATGTATAAATATGTTCCAATATGCGGTATAATAAAATGGCCGAGACTTGCCAATTTAGACTTAAGGCGTGCACTTGCAACTCTACGTATGCTGTAGATGGGGCCTAACCACATTTACTCTTCACGTTAGTGAAGTCATTTGTTTTACAACAACCCGTTATACATTTCTTGAGTGAAAACGATATTTCCGTGCCGTTCAGGTCTCACGGATAACGATCTCGCAATTAAATTCGACCCGGAGTGCATTTCTTTTAAGAATAAATTAAACACAATAACAATTAAACAGTCACGAAAGGGGGATAACCAATGGGAGGGCTTTAAAAATAATTAACGCAGAATAACCTGTTGAAAACACGTTTTCTTTAGTGTAACATAATTTATAAACAGTGAATACATCAGGCAAATATGTTCCTGTAAAAGTTTTTGAAAGTGTATATATATTTTGAGTACATATTTTTATTTTTAGAAGGAAAAAATATTGGTCCTGTTAGAAAAACTCACAAACTTACAGTCAAAATAATCCTGTATGAAGTTGATTAAGGCAGATATTATAAATGTTATACAAGATCCTTGGGGTAGGTCAGCTGATTCTCCGCCAAAGCCGAAATATTGTGTTAGACTAAAGGAAAGGTATATTTTCCATTAATGTGGAGACAAAAGAAAAGTTTGGGCCGGTTACAATGTGGTTTTCCTTTTCAACAAAAGGATTCAAATGACGTCCATTGATTCGAGGAAAGTGTGAAACCGCGTTTTATAATTTGGACTTCGAATCCGTGTTTTAATACAAGCTAATTCATTGTTACCTCGCTTCCTTTCACATATATAAATACAGTCAACCCTGAAGGCTAAAAACTACTGTACCATCGAGCATGATTAACCTTTACCTTGAAAATACTTAATTATACATTTACAATATCTATATCGAATATATTTGCTTACGTCTACATCATCTAGGCAGTTTGACACACTTCGAATTTCGCATCTTCAGTGTGTCTATTTTTACCATGGTATTTTCACTTCTACTCAATTTTAATAGTTGGAAATATATAAAAATCCATCGAATTATTAAACACTATTGAAATAACCCAGCAGAAATTAGAATTTTAGAAATTTAAGATACTACGTCATAAATCAAAAATGGTGGTCACTACCCCTCGTCAAACCCCATGGTGCGGGAAGGAAATATACAATGACGTCATATATCAAAAAATGTTGGTCACTACCCTCGTCAAACCCCATGGTGCCGGAAGGAAATATACGGTGACGTCATATGTCAAAAAATGATGGTCACTACCCTCGTCAAATCCCATGGTGCCGGAAGGAAATATACGGTGACGTCATATATCAAAAAATGTTGGTCACTACCCTCGTCAAACCCCATGGTGCCGGAAGGAAATATACGGTGACGTCATATATCAAAAAATGTTGGTCACTACCCTCGTCAAACC
The DNA here is from genome assembly GCF_000648675.2 of Cimex lectularius. Classification (NCBI taxonomy): domain Eukaryota; kingdom Metazoa; phylum Arthropoda; class Insecta; order Hemiptera; family Cimicidae; genus Cimex; species Cimex lectularius. The sequence continues at coordinate 99,842 of NW_019394206.1, forward strand.
CCATGGAGCTGGAAGGAAATATACAGTGACGTCATATGTCAAAAAATGTTGGTCACTACCCTTGTCAAATACCATAACAAGAAAAGATAATATTTTGTGAAACTCTTCTCCGGCTTGATCAATCTGTAATTTCTTCGTTACCGATAATTTTGGGGGTGCCAATCCTCGTATTTCGTCATATTCAATGTTTCTGTTTTTACCATATTCATTATCTTACTTCATTGTCATAACTATCCCTCTTCCCTGTTACGTCACTGTTCTTATCTACGGCAGTCACTTTGGACGAGGGTGTGACCACCACATTGTGATAAATGTCTTTTCGTTCTTAAACCATGAAGTTTAGCGGGGGTAGTGTCCACTATTTTATGATATACTACATCACATATTTTATATTCCATCACCTTTTAGTTGGATAAAAGTGTCAGCCACTTTTTAACATATGACGTCACTGTTCTGCTCTTTCACCTTCATGGGGCTTAACGAGCGTAATTACCTCTATTTTTCAATAAGTGACGTCACGATTTTTTCTTTCTAGCACTATAGGGTTTCACGAAGGTAGTGGTGATCTCCTTAATTTTTTTTCACTACCATTACATTATCGTATCAAGTGACAATTGCAATTTTTTCTCTCTAGTAAATGAGAAGACTTCAAGGCCTCAAATGTTGCATTAATTACGGCTGTAAATTCATCCGTCTTTTATTGGCTATGGATTATTAAGTTGGTGAAATTTTAACAACAGTTCGGTATTGAAATAAGGCATTACATTGTTATTAAATTGAAGTAAAGATATCACGGAGAATGCATGTAATCCAAGAAGAACAATTTCACCTCGCTACGTTTAAATGTGGATGGACGAATGAAAAGTGTAGATCGAACTCGCAGAGGCGAGTTTGAATAAATAAAACCACGGTAACATGGCAATTTTACTCGATAGACAATTGATATTGTAATCAAAGCTTTTGTCAAAGCTACTTAACTGTTAAACGCTAACTCTCCTTCTAAGTTAATTAATTCCCCGTCCTTTGAGTAATCAAATCATAGGTATTTTACCATTGGAAGAGAAATTTAATTTAGAAGCTGTCACTCTAAACCCTCACAATGAAGATACTTGCAAGAATCAGCGGAGTAAGGAACGGACTTATTAAGGTTGGTAAGGTTAATTCTTAAAGTTAACAAGTTGTTTTAAGGTTGGTTCAGAACAACTGATTTAGAAATGTTAAAAGATGAAAGAACGAAAGATTAGTGTCGTCGTCATTGCACAACATTTGACTCTTTTACCGCTTCGAGTTTTTAATATAAAAAAAATCAAATAAGTTCTTTCTTTTTGTTTAGACACAAAAGTTAGCCATCAGTAGTCATTTTGGCACATTATGTAGACATCCCCACTCTTCTATCTTTAGACGTCCGGTCTGATGAGCCCTTTTGATAATGTAGTTTAGCGACTGTAGTGAACTCTCCTTTTTGCCATGTGATATAGCTGTTCTTTTGTCTCTACCACAACGAGGTTTGACTAGGGTGATGACCATCACCTTATTTTTTGGCGAGTGACGTCAGTAATATTTTCTTGTAAAACCATGGAATTTGACGAGAGTAGTGGCCTATCCATTTTGGGTATTGGACGTCACTGAACTATTCTCTCCTCCACCATGAGATTTAACGAGCTTTGTGACCACCAATTATTTTTTGGGTTGTGACGTTACTGATCATTTCTTTCACCATCATGAGTTTCGACGAGGAGTGTCCCTTTTTTATATGTGACCACTGTTCTGTTCTTTCCACCAACATAGGGTTTCACGAGGGTTGTGTCCACCTTATTTTTTCGTGTGACGGGAATGATTTTTCCCTTCTAGCGCCATAGGGTTTGACGAGGATATTACGATATGTACCAGGTTTTCGCTTCCATGGATTTTAATAAAGGTGAACCCATTATTTTTGACATGTGACGTCATCGGTTTTCCCTTCAAGCACCATGGCGTCTGACGAGAGTGGGGTGATCTCTTTTTATAATAAGACTTTAATGTTTTTCGTTTGTAGCATCATGGGGTTAGTCGAAGGTTGTTACCAACCCTTATTTTTTCCTATAACGTCACTGACTTTTTTCCTTTATAGTGCCATGTGGTTTGACGAAGTCAGTGAGTAGTATTTTTCGATATGTTTTAAGAACAAGAAGAAAAATAACTTTATTCTGGGACTGGTGTCCACCAAGAATAATATACAAGAAATAAATAAAGGAAGTTCCTTGTATGAAATTAAAAAAATGAAATAAAAATCTTGGCACAATGTATACAAAAATATCAAATATTAACGTAAAGTTTCTGTTTGGAGGTAGAGGAGGTGATTATGTAGGTGGGATTTGAAGGGGGAAAAGGTGGCGGCGTGACAAGTAGAAAGGGTAAGCGAGTTCCAGAGTTTAGGTGCTATCAGAAAGGATCTTTCAAAGATATCAGTTGTATGTTGCGGAAGGATAAGGTCAATTGGGGATGAGCGAGTGTTGCGAGTGTGATGTGAGGAGTTGAATTGGAGGGATTGGGTGATGTAAGGAGGACGACGAGTGTGGATGTACTGGACAAGAAAGGAACCTAGGAAATACTGTACACCGAATGAGGCCTAGAGCCGGGAAAGTTGGGAATGCAACCCCGACAGCCGGGACCCCCGTGTGGTACCAAACACGAATCTTACGCAACAATTCATAATCCGCTTCAATGCTGAGGATGCCAGAAAATGTTTTGGTCGAAGACAACTCCTAGGTTTTTAACCGAAGAGCAGAAGGGAATGAGAACATGAGAAGTGGGATGCTGGGGAGGGAATTGAGGAGTTGCCTAGACTCAATAATTATGGCGGTGGATTTGGACGGATTGATGACTAGGGAATATTCATGTGCCCATTCATTGATGGAATTTAGGCCATCTTGAGAATGGCCGAGTGTTGATCGGTAGGGTAGAAAGATCTTTGGAAAGATATTTGGGACTCATTGGTGTGTATATGGTAGTTACAGGACTGGATGGAGTCGGGGAGGTCTTTATTATAAATGGAAAAAAAGGATAGGAGAGATGCTAGAGCCTTGGGTCACCCCAGATTTTAATGGGCGGAAGGAGGAGGTAAGGGCATTGGGAAGGTCGACAGCTTGGTGGCGATTGGTAAGGTAGGAGTGGAACCAACGGATGGTGCTGTTGGTGAAGGAAGAAGATTCCAGTTTTGAGAGGAGGGAAGAGTGAGGGACAGAATCGAAGTGTATGTTGCGACACTGTTCGTTTCTTCCACCGTCATGCGGTTTGAGAAGGTTGTGACCATACTTATTATTTTCGTATGATATCACTGATTTTTTCTTTTAGTAACATGAAGTTCGATTATGTAGTATACTGAGCATTTTTATAATTACAGTATACAAAAGAATGAATTATAAAAAATGAGATACGTACAAACATTCTAATAATCGATTATACTTTTTATGTTTTATTCATGTGTAAATGAGTTAGAAATGAAGATGCTTTGAAATGGTTTATGTGTTTAAATTTGAACCCGGCTCACGTAGGTGGCATTTAAATTAAAACAGTAGTTGGATAGGAATCCTCGTATACTTCATTGTGAAAAAACCTCTCCCTTTTTACAGGAGGGGCCCCTAAACGAATGGAGACATGGCCAAATGAGGGGAAGAGGTAGAATTGGCATAGCAAGCATTCAATCAATCTCTCCTTCTCTGGGCTATGCTCAAATCTACTTTCCTTGGTTTCTTGATGAACCGACTTCGGATCCCGACGAAGTGGAAACCTTTTTTCCCTCTTTCTCCCCGACACCCACGGGTGGAAAAAGAAACAATCCTTAGAGTCGTCATTTTTTCATCGTATCTCTTAGACTTTGAGCATTTGAAACACCTCTCCTTTTGTCCTGATTTTACACCGGGCTTTGGGACTTTCAAGGGGTTTCCGCTGAATTATTTCTTTATGAGGCCCCCTTCCAAAAGTTGTGGTTATTGTTTTCTTCCTTTCTCAGACCAAAAAATTAGGGTGAGAGAGAAGAATATTTCGTCTACATATTTTTTTTCTAATGAACCATACTAGTAAATGTTTTATTTTTCACTACTCTTTCTACAATAGTTTACAGTTTTTTTAAATTATTTGTTTATTGCTACAAAAACGTACATTGAGTAATTAGTAAGTGTACAGATACACAAATCTGAAAGATCCGACCGACCATGGGACTGATGAGCCAGTGCTGGAACTAACAGCTCGAACCACGAAATTAGAATTGTCAGCATAGTTTGTTATGAAGAAATCGGTGGACAAGTATAATGTTAGGTCGGTAAGATAGACTATAAACAATGGGCCTAGTATGCTCCCTTGAGATACCCCCACGTTATCATTCTTTATGGAAACTCAGAAAAGGAGGATTATGACAGTGGTCCTCCTAGAATGGATGTCGAGATTTTTATGGATACTTAGTGACGCGGCAGATTGGGTTTTAGCATAGGACGGAGGACTTTCGATGAAAGACGATCATTTCGAAGTTACGAGGATTAGCTGTGCCCCATGGATAAATCAAAATTGCATGTTTTGGACTGAAATAACTTAACCAAAAGTTATTGCCAACCATTATTTTTCGTGAGACGTCACTGATTTTTTCCTTCTAGCCCCATTGGGTTAGACGAAGGTTATTACCACCGCTTAGTATTTTCTCGTGTCAAGTTTCACAAAATATTATCTTTATAATTATTATCTTATAATTATTATGTTTTCTTGCCATGTTGTTTGATAAGGATAGTACACGACATGTTTTCATATATGACACCACCGATATTTTTCTTTACAGCACCATTGAGTTTGACGAGGGTATTGACCACAATATTTATGTATAACGTCACTCTCCTTTATTCCATCATCATTGGGTTTGACGAGGTTAGTGGCCGCCATTTTTGATATGACCACTGTTTTTTCTTTCTTCCACCATGGGATTTGAGGAGATTAGTGACCCCCATTTTTTGTATATAGCGTCACTGTTTTTTTTTATGCACCACGTAGTTTGAAGAGGGTGTGACAACCACTTTATGATTTATGACATCACTGGTCTTTTCTTCTACCATCGTTGGGTTTGAGAAGGTTAGTGGCCTCCATTTTTGATATATGAGGTCATTGTTTTTTTTCTTTCTTGCACGATGGTGTTTGAGGAGATTAGTCACCACCATTTTTGGTATATGACGTATCATACAAGATAAATTTAAAATGCATGTTTTGTTCTGAAATACCTTAAGCAAATGTTGTTACCATTCATCATTTTTCTTGTGACGTCAAGGATTTTTTTTCTTCTAGCACCGCGAGGTTAACGAAGGTTGTTGTCATGTGTTTTCATAAATGACGTCACTGTTCTTTTTTTCCACCATCATGGGGGCGTCATTCATGTGTGATGTCATACGAATATATGTAAGGTGATTACAACCCTCGTTAGTGGTCAAGGAGAGAAAACTGTGACGTCACACACTAAACATATGGAATGAGGTTTGGTCAGAAATAGATAAATATATCTGAAATGATAGTGGGCCTGGTATACTCTCTTGAGATACGCCGATATTATCATTTTTTATCGAAACCGAGAAAAGGAGGATTGTTAGGGACGTTAAGCAATGGGCTTAGACAATGGGTTGTCGAGGATTGAAAGAATTATTTGGATGTTGGAAAGGTTTGATAAATATCGAAAGTAAATTTTAACAAAAAATTGTTCTTAATTTGATAATGTCGAAAGTACCTAGGCTACTGTCATGAGAAAATAGATACGGGGTGTGCTGAAACGAAATGGCCTGGCTCGTTATCTCACGTGACAAGCAGGAAATTTGCTGGAAAATTGTGTGCAAATGGATCCGTGCATCTTTCCCTTTTGGTTTTATTGGCAATGAATAATTTTTCGTCCCACCGTCTTTTCGTATTTCAATGTTTACGACTGTTTGCAATAATGATTTTCCCTATTCTTACGTTTAATCCACATCTTAATCTTTGACTCCAGTGTGGTCCCCTTCAATTCCAAACTGAGAAGGGTTTCTCTGGCTTATTTCCCACTGGAATTATAACGTTTATGTCGTCTGTCAAGATAGCTTCGTGCAATTTTAAAAACTTTCTATATTTCATCTATTAAAACTGAAAAAAAAAAGTTGGTATTAAAAATGACAAATGATCCCCAATTTCTGCGGACTGTTGTTGCAAATGATTTTACAACATATACATTCCTATATGCCCTTCGAAGGTTTTGTCTCAAGTTTTAATTTTATTGGTAACATTACAGTAAATTATATGTTCCTGGATGAGTAATGTCCTAGCGACGACAGATCAAACAAAAATCATTTTAAAAAATTCGGATTTTTCATTATCCGATAGATAAAACCTCAAAATTCAGTTGTTTTATCATTAATTTCATTTTTTATCTTACCGAATCTATTCCTCTCGGCCGAAAAATGGACTAGGAGTCTACTTTCTTCACCTGAAAATGGAAAAAGTTATTTAGCTTAGCCAGCAGGAAGATATGTACGCAGTACGCAATATTCCGTAGAATCAATGTCAAGATACAATATTTTTCTTTTCAACGAGAACAAGTAGGACAAAGTGACAAGGCCAACTTAAACACTTAAATAAATAAAAGTATACTTCACCTTAGCAACTAGGAGGTATGGGAACAAACATCTCACAACACCCAAACCGATATAGCTCATATTAAATAAATAAAAGTATACCAGTCGTGCCACAGCGGAGAGGTATAACTAATTCACCCCATAGATCCTGAATCTATAACGTTATTTAGTATGCTTAATTTTCTAAAACTTAAGCATTTTCAATATTAATTTAGGTGAAAGACCAATCTTTCAAGCTGAATTCTGAAACTTTCGACGAAATTGATGAAACATATTTCAATGTATTGTAAAAATAGAGTTCATGTATGTTGCAGGTCTTGAGATAACTTAGCAAAATAAGGTGGCAAATCCAACCCGAATACGTTACAGTTGAAAACTGTCATGATCCTCAGTACTGCTGAGAGGATAGTGCACCTGGGCATTACTTAACTAATGAAAACGACCGCCCAGGATCTAACACTACTACATATCTTCTTCCAGGAAAAAGCTAGATCACCAGCTAGTTTTGTGTAGAAGAGGATGATAATTAATGACGATGTATCTGGTACAAAGATGGACCCAAGACTGAATGTAGGTTGGGAGCCAGTATTGAAATAAAATAAGGTCTTGAATTCATATACGCCTTGTGCTATATGCCACTGTTTTCCAGGTGGATGTGGCTACTACATACTAAGCCAATGAAATCAAACGGCTGGTTATTACTAACAAAAGAATGGCAATTCACTCGGACTGCCAGGCAAGAGTAAAGGAAATGCATCTACAGATGGTTAGTAAGGTCCAAAACAGTTTGGGATTGCATTAAGGCCATGTTGGACATTGGGATTGGGCCAGGATGAAGATAAATTAGCCAAAGAAAATTCAATGGGACGCCTAGTGTCCCTGAATCCTTTCGCGACATACCAAATTGCCAAAAACACAAATCTAACAGACAATGTGTTAAGTCAATGGTTTAATGGGAAAGTATGCAACAATGTTGTCCGTTTAGCTAACAGCAGAACTGCCGAATATAGGACGTGCTGAACATCTACTTGGACTTCCAGGCAGGATGCAGGATGCGGTGCATTAACGCCGAGTCAATTGTTGGGGAAGACAAGAAAATGACCCTTGTTTTACTACCACGACATAAAGATCAGAGGAGAAATGAGGAAGAGGATACATTCAGTTCAGGTACATTCAGTACATATAATTTTAGTCAGGACACCTATTTGCTACATACCATATTGCCAAATACGTAGATAGTTCCACCAGACAATGGGTTAAGATTCCTAGGTAAAAGAATAATATCCATAAGGAATAATAATCCTAGGGTCATAAGATTGTAGCAGCAGCGACTAAAAAAAAATTAAATATAAAAACAACTGATTCTTCTATTCGAGAATTTTTTTAAATCTAAAAGATTGTTTTAATCAATTATTTAATATCTTAAAAAATCTGTAATTAATATAAGAATTATATGTTTTATATTTCATTTTATATCATTTTTTCTCAAATAAAAGTAAGAATCCTTTATTTTTATATATCATTTTATATCATTTTTAATTATAATTGTAATTAATTTCATATAATCGTTTAAGAGTCCAATTATTTTTTTATTTAAAAACAAAATTGCAAATATACGATTTTATTTTACATTTTATATTATACTAGCTGTATAACCCGGGCTTTGCCCAGGGGGATAACATAAAATTTTATTTTAAACAATTTTGAGAATACATATTGCAATTGCTTGATGGTGGTAAATATAAATTAAATGAACTTAATTTAAAGTTCAAACTTGTGCAAACTTTATTCAACTTCAACAACCACAACTGGATGTATATTATATTCAAAATCTGAATTGTACTGAAATGCAATACCATTAAGTTTTACCAATTTTATTTAATTGACTTTTGTTACGCTGTTCATTTTGATTACAATAGTGCAAAAATTGTCTTAATTCTCTAATTTTTACATGACTTGCTTCATTTCGTGCTTCGTGATGTGATGATTTATTAGCACATGTGTGTGACATATGAAATATACTTTGTTCGTTTCCTGCTGCTCCTTCTTTTTCTGTTTCATTTTGTCTTTCAACTGGAATTCTCTTGGCAATATTTGTTCGACGACCAATATTTTGTCGTTTTCGTGGAATTTCAAACAACAGCAAAATGCAATTCCAACAGCAATTCTACAACAGCAGTGTCAAAAAGACCGAATTTAGGCTTAAACACAATTCATAATAATTACGGAAGTTCGGTACCTCAAATTTTATAAATGTCAGAATGTTAAAAATCAAAATGCCAAAACAACAGCACTACTAAATATAATCATATATTTTTATATATAATTATACATTTAATTCAAACTGACCGAGTTCGGTAAAACAATGTTTAGTAATATTTTACATAATTTATAATTGTTTATGTATACATAACTAAACATATGTTCACTTGGAGCAAATTTCTCCACTCCCTATGGTTTGTGGCTTAGTGCCTAGTGGAACGGTCGTCGGTATGCCACATGCCGTTTTTTGTTTTTCTACACCACTGCTGCCTATAGTAAAGATACAACGATGAAGTTTATATCTTCTTATCTTTACATCAGCGCAACCAATTCTGTAGTTTTTTCGACTATATTGAATCAATAGTTTTGCAACTATAACCGATTCAGTAATTTTTGCGATTGTAGAGTATTAGCGTAGTTTTTGCGTTTATTGTCTGTATTGTCGCCTCCAAAGAGGAATTTAAAAGACGCGGGAACGTGCATCATACCGGGAGCCGAAGGCCCGTCTGGACCGTTCGGACGGTTAAAAAATTCCTGAAATCTTTCTTTTTTGTGTGCAGATCCTGACGCCCATTATTTTATGCCCATTTCTTATTCCCTAAATACTGCCGGCACTAATTCAAACAAAGTGTTCAAGTTTCATCGAAATCGGTTCAGTAGTTTCGTTTTTATCATTAACACACATACGAACATTCATTTTTATGTATATTTATTTATTTCAAAAGTACAAATAGGGCTTTATGCCCCTTATATTCTACTCGAAATAAATTAAGTTGTATAAACATAAAATAATAATAAAACATACAATAAAATATAAAATATATTTTTAAATATTAATATTTATAATCGAATGATGAAACCGTATTATGAAAGAAAAGCCGAAAGAGAAAAAAAAGGCAACGGGAAAAAGAAAAGGAAGAGGAAAGAAAAGGAGACGATTCATGTCGTTTTTAAAAACTCAGATTCCGTGGACCTGAAACCATCCAGCGAGGAAGCCGAACGTACTTCCAGGGGAAACGAATTCCATAGTCTTGACCCTGCAATTCTGAAGGATAAGGCTGAAGGTTTAAAAGAGTGTTGAAGGCTTGGGATATGATTGGTGCGTTTAGATAAGGAATGAGGGAAAATAGTTGATAGATATTGACGACATTGATTGGATTTAATTTTGAATATATACATTAAAACTCTAAGTTTATAAGTGTTGAGAATGTTAAGGTTGGTGAAGGCGTTAATACACGATGAAATATGATCCCTTGGTTTAACATCATAACAGTATCTAATGCAGGAAGAATAAGCAATTTGAAGGCGACGAGCAAGTTGAGAATCGAATGAAAGTGAAAAATAGTGCTACAGTAAGAGAATAAAGGAATTATTAGGGATTTAATAACTATAGTATAATAACAAGGAGAACTCTAATTTTCTGGAGAATGAATGGAGAATGAAAAAGCTGTGGCATCGAAGGGAATGAAGGCTTGAACAGATCTTTTTAATAATTGAGCTCACATGGTCATGCCATGTATGCTTGGAGTTAAAAATAACGCCGAAATTTTTAACTCTGGACAAAAATTAGTTGGGGAGCCGTTGATATGAGGAAGGGATAGGCAATCTGTATTAATGGGTTTATTGGAGATTAATAAGGACTGGGATTTGTTGGGGTTTACAAGAATACCGTTATTACTTGACCATTGAGAGAATGAAGATCACGGTTGACCAGAGAGATAGCTTCAATGATGTTTCTTGTAAGACATTGAATGTAAAGCTGAGTGTCATCAGCATAAAGATGAAATTGGGAGGGATTAAGAACTAATGGAATATCATTTAGAAACATGGAAAAGTGTAGCTTTAACTCTCATAGTTTTGTCAGATTGGAGGAAATGAGATTAGTAGCAGTAGAAATAAACCCAAAAAGATGAGACAGTTTCCAAATGAGCATATCATGAATTACGGATCCAAATACATTGAAAAAATAAAGTGGAACAATAATAATACACTTATTATCATCAGTGCATGGGAGAATATCATCTGAAATTTTGATAAGGGCTGTCTCATAGCTATGAAATTTTCGGATGCCAGATTGAAAAGGGGATATAACGGCATGGGAGTCAATAAATAAGGATATTTGTTTAAATAAAATCTTCTCAAATGCTTCGGTTAGTGTTGGAAGAATACTTAGGGCGATAGTCACTAGGAAGGGTGGGCTTCTTGGGTAATGCAAATATTAGGGCTGCCTTTCAGGTTGAAAGAAAACAGGATGAGACGAGAGAGAAGTTCAAAAGGTGGGTTTAAGTAATTTTAAAGTAAGAGGAAGGTAAAAAACATGAGTTTAATAGGAATAAGATCCGAACCTCTAGCATTGGATTTAATTGCAAGGATAGCTTCGATAATATTTTGATGAGTAATATTTGAAAAATTAAAGAACAACAACCTTGTGATTTTCATTCGTAGGCGGAATAACGAGAGTTAAAAGCAAGTNAATATATTACAATTAATTAAGGTTTTTAGTTGAGATAAAAAAGTCAATGGCACGAGCGGGATTCGAACCCACGATCTTCGGCTTGATACGCCGCTGCTGTACCACTTAAGCTATTGTGACCTCGATCCACTCGGACACCAACTTCCCATCTCAACCGCACCTTTTTGAATTTTTCCTCCTTTTTGCCATTTTTCAATCCAATCCAATCCAATTACACGATATTTGAAAAATGGCAAAAAGGAGGGAAAATTCAAAAAGATGGGGTTAAGATGGGACATTGGTGTCCGAGTGGATCGAGGTCACGATAGCTTAACTGGTAGAGCAGCGGCGTATCATGCCGAAGATCGTGGGTTCGAATCCCGCTCGTGCCATTGACTTTTTTATCTCAACTAAAAACCTTAATTAATTGTAATATATTAATTGGTCAAGCGGACCCGAAATTAGTGAATTATATATATATGATTCTTCAATTATATAGAATAATAGATTCAATTATATATAAGATTTCGATTCAAAATTGGATAAAAATTCGATTATAGATATTAAAAAAGGTTAATTTGATGGAAAAAACGTATAGAAATTAAGAAAACTAAATATCGAGATGCTAGACTTTGCTTTATAAATGATATCGGCCTAACGATTTAAACACGATATTTGTTTTGTTATATTAACCCACTTTTCATTGCATTTAGAAGTATTTAAATGATTGAAATCAGACCTGCTGTAGACAGCGAACTTTCAAAGGGTTGGGGAAAACTATAAAAAAGGAATATAAGCGAATAGGAAAGTTATGTGAATGATGGTACTCTATTGTCTTTTAATTCTAATGAAATCGGATTTAAGTTATAGACATTGGCTTTCCACACTCTTGTATTTGACGTGAAAAGAGGGAAAAGGGTCAGAGGATAAGACAATAGTTTTCCTTGCCGCCTAAACGACCCCGAGTGCCAGCGGTTGAGAAAGTTTTGCCAGCCGATTTGGCCTGGATTTGGATAATCTTTATAGTCGCAATTTGATAGCAATTAGGAAAGTTTCCTTGGGGTTATTATTTGACGAGGGTGGGAAGGGGTTCTAGGCAGAAAGTAATTGTACTCGATAAAAAAGGTCATGAAGTCTGAAAACTGGGTCGTATGGATTGTCTTCGATACCTAAATATACGACCATTACAGAAGAAATTAAACGAGACGAAATAATGCGAAGTAAAGCCAATCTACCATCTCAAATGGCAATTATTACAATATTAAAAAAGCACTTTTCTATCGTTTTGTGTTGAATATTGTCAACTTTTGAAGTAAGACTGAATTTCAGGACGACAGACAGAAAGTAGTTCAGTATTTTTTTGTTAAACTTCAGCAACTTATGTTTAAAACGGCTTTCCAACAACTTTTGATGATTTTACATCTTTGTACATTTGCTCGTTTTATTCGAGTGTATACGAGCCAGTTTAACCACCACGTATTTTTTCTATTTTTTTTTTAACAATTGAGTAGAAACACGAAATTGAACAACAACTTTGTCTATCAAAATTAATGTTTTCTGACAGTCCAACTTTATGTTCTCAGTGTCCCACTAACTCTTTCTTCTTTGCATTGTGTGTTTATCTCTTTCTGTTGTGCTATATGTTCTCTGTCTCTTTCTCTCTCTCACACATTCTCCATGCGTCTCTCTCTTTCTCTCACTCTTACCCTCGCTCTCACTTCTTCCCACTCTCTCTAACTTCATCTCAGTCTGTATTTATCTAGCAATCTCATTTTTACATTGCCTATCTGCCTTTTTCTTTCGACTTTATGTTCTCTGTCTCTCTCTATTTCTCTTTCTTCTCACTCACTCTGTCTCCTTAACTCTCACTTTATTCCTCCCTCTGCCTCTCGTTTTCCTTCTCAATCACTCGTCAATCTATCTCTCTGAATCTTTTTTCAACGTTGTATGTCAACGTATTTCTTTATACTATATGCTTTTTTCCTCTCTCATTCTCTTTCTCTCTCTCTCTCTCTCTCTCTCTCTCTCTCTCTCTTTCTCTCTCTATCGATCTATCTATCTATCTCTTTCTCTCTGCCTCTCATTAAGTAATGATCCAATGCTAACGAAAACTACTCCTCATTCAGATGTTTTTGGTTGACATCTATGTAGTGGAGGTAATCTTGCCACGTTACAATTTTTACTCATATTCAAACATGTTGCAATACTCATTTCAGTCCTTTCACCTTTGTAGGACAATTTACATTCTTGTATTTGTCTAATAAAGGATAATAATCTTTGTTTTATTATTCTGGATATGTTGAACATGGCACATTTGGTCTAGATGTTAACTGCTCGCTATAGATCAACACTGAAACAGAACCATGTAAAACATAAGGTGGTAAAAATACTAATGTAGCCTGACAAGTAGTTTCTAGGAGCTGGAAACAGAGGCAAAAGTAGAAATGCAATTCTTTCTAATCCTAAGTAAGTAAAGCCTCATTTTTACCACCTCGGTTATAAAGAACGGTCGTTTATTACGAGCAGAAATTGTGTCCCATGAAAAATACAACACAATGTATAGAACAACCCCCCCGGTTGTGGAATCACGGGCACATTTCACTGTCCCTGGAATTCCAGGCCCCCGCCCACCAACGGCCCACCTTTCTGAATAACAGCCTATTCCACTTCTGCATACGCATTATGTTTTGTTTTACTTATCGTTTTCGTAAGAGATACTACGAGGGTGGACTCAGCCCCTTAGAAGAAGACGTTTTCAAAATTCTATTTTCCCATTGTTTATGCTACAATACATTTTCTTTGAGTTTGGTTTCCAAGGGCTAAATTTAGAAATATTCGAACGACATTGATCGGTTTTTCATTAGATCCGAGTATGTTAAATTCAAGTTAATTTGGTTGTCGTATTCGGTTGTTCTCTCATTCAAAAATGTTTATTGCCAATTGTTATATCATTCCTTCCGGTCAATTTAGTTTCCAAATGGTTTTCCAATATGGTTCATCGTTGAATTGAATGATTTATCCGATGGCAACCTTATAAATATCCTAATATTCTGTGATGATAACTTGGGTAGGGAAAGTGTTACGGACTAAGTTAACATTAGTTAGGAATTCTGACTTACGCTGACAAATGTACAGCATATTGCATAGGTCAAATATTATCTATTAGTAGCTCATTGATATTTATTAAACAATATACAGAAAAAAAGTACAACGAGGGCTGTTATTTAATTAATTATTCTTATATTAATCTAACTAATCTAACTATTGCAATGGTATATCTAGTGTTTTTATAGTTTTATTTCCCTTCATCCCGCAAACATAGCTTTTTTCCGTCAAGTTAACCCTTTTTAATTTCCAATCCACCTTAAATTAACCCTTACATAATATCACAATAAAGTGGGGTGGTTTATGGGCTCACAAACAGCTGAGGTTATCGCCGGCTCTCTGTGTTTTCCTTCTTTATCTACTACTTCACGTCTATTTTGTTTCAAACTTGAACTATTTGAAGGTCTTGATCTGGTTACTGATTCTATTCTTTTATCTTTTAAAATGCTAGCCTCGCGCATATATATATATATATATACAGGGTGAATTGCTACTCGTGCTACAAACTTCTCCAGTAGATTCTTCACCCTAAAATGAACAAAAAAGTTCATATTGTCCATGGTCCGATTCTCAACCATTTCAGAGTAATTTCGCTTTTTATCGATTTTGAAAGATATCACGTCCTGGCGTCGGAAAATCGTGATATCTTTTAATCTAAA